>NC_133658.1:259944274-260244274 GCF_037893015.1 Macrotis lagotis | reverse complement strand
AGTGCACTAAGTAACTCTTTAAGAATGTGAATTAAAAAGAGAAAGATACTAAAATGAAGGGGCAGAGAGATTTTCCTCATCTGGGAATTTCTTGTATCAGTGTAATCATAGGTCCAGTCCCTAATTCCCTATAGCAGTTATGGTGTTGACCTCTTGCTTCGGTGTAATTCTTTTTGTACCAATCCATACAGATTTTTCTGTGTTTTTTTGAATTACTCAAATTAATAATTTATCACTACACAACATTCCAATGAATTCACATATAGTTTCTCAATAAAGGGAACCTATTTTGCTTCAATATTTTTTTCTACCACAAAGAAAATTTTTATTGTTAAAATTTTGGTAGTGTAAGGTTTTTTTTCTCTGACTTCCCTTGGTATCTATGTATAATGATCAGATTTCTGGGATAAAGCTTATGCCAATCTTTTTTGGAAAATCAAAACATAAATACTGATATGCAGACTCATTTGATCAATTTAAATTTTCATCAAAAATTATTCTGTCTTCTTACAAGCTATTCAAGAATGACTTTTCTAGGGGTAGCTAGGTGGCACAGTGGATAGAGCACCTGCCTTGCCAGTCAGGAGTACCTGAGCTCAAATCCGGCCTCAGACACTTAATATTTTCATAGCTATGTGGCCTTAGGCAAGCCGCTTAACCCCATTGCCTTGCCAAAAAAAAAAGTATGACTTTTCTAAATTATGACATTTTTTCAAATTTGTAGTTGTGAGGAGAAACTTAAGAATTATTTTATACTCTATTTATTTATTTTGCAAGGCGATGGGGTTAAGTGGCTTGCCCAAGGCCTCACAGCTAGGAAATTAAGTGACTGAGGCCGGATTTAAACTCAGGTACTCCTGACTCCAAGGCCAGTGCTCTATCCACTGCATCACCTAGCTGCCCCAATATTTTATACTTTAAAAAACTATTAATGATTTCAGTATGTTTATGTTGTCATTTATCTTTTTTTTTTTGAAAATTGCTCATCCTTTGATCATTTATCTTTTGGGGAATGGTGTTAAAAATTTGTGTCAATTCACTGCATACCTTTCATGGAAGATATTTATCTATGATTTTTTTTTAAGGTTTTTGCAAGGCAATGGGGTTAAGTGGCTTGCCCAAGGCCACACAACTAGGTAATTATTAGGTGTCTGAGGTCAGATTTGAACTCAGGTACTCCTGACTCCAGAGTCAGTGCTCTATCTACTGCGCCACCTAGCCACCCCTATCTATACCATCTAGCTGCCCCTATCTATGATATTTGAGGCAAATATTTTCCTTTAATTTCTCTAATTATTCTATCTTTATTATATAAATAAGTTTAGTTTTATAATTGGATGATTTGTCTTTTATGATATATTTTTATTTGTTTAAAATTTTTCCTTTTAGCTGTTTTTTTTTTAATAAAAGAAACCTCCCCTTGTAATCTTCTATTAAAAAAATCATTTGGCCTTTTGTATACAAGTGGCATTTTCATTTTGAGCTTATTGTGGTATATGATATAAGATACTGGTCAGTCATAATCTGTCTTGCCTTGTCTCCCTCCTTCCTTCCCTTCCTTCCTTCTTCCCCTCCTTCCTTTTCTCATTCCTCCTATCCTTCCTTCCTCCCACCCTTCTTTCCTTCATCTCATCATCCTCATCTCTCCTTAAATTTATTGTCTCTTTGGTGGAAGGTAGATAGCCTCATTCATCTTCAGTTCTTTGAATCCATGATTTATCATTATATTAATCAAAATTCTAATTTCAGTGTTGCTTTTCTTTATAATGTTTGAAAGTAAATTGTTCTAGTTATGCTCATCTTACTCTGCATCAGATTATGGAGGACTTTTCAGTTTCCTTTTAAACTGTCAATTGCATAATTTCCTCTTAGGTGATATTTCCCAGTAGGTGAGACCCTCTTAGTTTTCAATTTTTGGCTACTACAAAAAGATCGTTTTGTATATATGAATTTCTTTCCTCTTTCTGTGATCTTTTTGGAGCATAAGGCCTTGTGATGAGTGGGAGTTGACATTTTTCATTTTTCTATGATCAGTTTTACCAGTATGATGCATGAGGGGTATATTCTGACAGTTGTTAAATGTGAATTTCTTTAATTAATGATTGGATAGTTTTCCATATGATTATTGCTGTTATTTTGATTTTTCTTTGAGAACTCTTTATTCATATCTTTGATCATTTATCTATTAAGGAATGGCTCAGTCTTCTGAATCTGAATTAATCAAAAACATTTCTTGGACATGGTATCTTTATCAGGTAAATTTACTGCCAAATTTTTTTTTCTTATTTATGTTTCCTTTCTAATTTTAACTGCAATAGGGTGGTTTGTGCAAAAAAATTTCAATTTTATTTAAATAAAATTAGCTACCTTATTTTTTGTGTTTTTCTCTTATTTCTTCTTTAGTCAGAAACTTTTCCTATCTCTATAGATCTGAAAGTCAATTTCTACTTTTCTCTTTTAATTTGCTTATGCTGGTTATGTTTCTGCCAAACTGCTTTCCAGTTTTTCCATTAGTTTTCCCATTATATCTCTATATAAAATATGAAATCCTTTACCCAGAATCAACTTGGGTCTTTGGATTTATGGAACGCAATGCTGCTCTGTTTTCTTCTGTGTGTTGGGTACCTAATCTGTTTCTCTAATAGACTATTGTATAATCATTATCAAATTGTTTTGCTGATTAGTAATTTGTAATACATTTTAAATTCCAATGTCTTTTGGTCCCAGTGTTCTTGTTATCCTGGACATTCTTGATTTTTGTTTCTCTTTTTGTATTTCATTTTTTTGTACCTTTAAAATTATAATACTTTCTTAGTTTGATTGGTGTAGCACCAAATAAGTAAATTAATTTATGTTGCCTTGCTTTTTTTAAATATTGTTTTGGCTTGCCAATGACCAAGAAATATTTCCCTCATTATTTCTCTATTTTTATTTCTACAAAAGGTGTTTTATAGCTAGATTAACATAGCTCCTAGATGTATCATGAAAGATACACTGCCAAATATTTCATGGCATCGATAGTTTTAGAATTTCTCATTATGTATCTTCCAGTTGGGTTTTGTTGGTAATATATAGGAATGCTCATGATTTATGTGAATTTATTTTCTATCTCACAAATTTGTTGAATTTACAGTTTTAATTGATTTTGGTGGATTACATAGAGGTTTTTAAATGTAAAATACCAAATCATCTTCAAAAAGATATCTTTTTACTTTCCCCCCCCCTTATCTTATTGCTACAGTTAGCCTTTCTAGGACTATGTTAAATAGTAGTGGTGATCATGGATATGATTGCTTTACCTATGACCCTTTTGGAAAGATCTCTATACACCATTACATATGATTTCTGCTTCTGCATTATTTACAATATTATGGAAATGTCTATTTATTCCTATGTTTTCTAGTGTTTCTTTTAAAAATAGGAATAAGTATTTGATTTTGTCAAAAGTATTCTCAACATATGATTTCAAATGATAATGATTTTAAAATTTATATTATAGCCATGATTTATTATATTTATAGTTTTCTTTATGTTAGGCTAACCCTGAATTCATGAAATTCAATATCATTAATGGGCATAAATATCATTGCAGCCTATTTGCTTTTTCATCAATAATTATTTTCTCTGCTTTAGATACCAAGACCATATTTTATAAAAGAAAGATAAGAAGAATGCCTTTTTTCTTATTACAAAAGATTTATTTATATTCTTTGAATATCTGACACAATTCACTGGCTTTTCCTCCTCTTCCTCCTCCCCCTCCTTCTTTTTCTTCTAGGTTTTTACAAGGCAGTGGAGTTAAGTGACTTGTCTAAGGTCACACAGCCCAGTAATTATCAAGTGTCTGAGGTCAAATTTGAACTCAGTTCTTCCTGATTGCAGGGCTAGCTACATCCTGATATTGGCTTATTTAAATAGTCTATTTTTCTTTTGCTGATCCGAATATTTTGTGTGCTTTAAAATATTTTTATTCATTGTAAACTTAAACAGAAAATGAGAAAAAAGGAACATTTTCATGGACACGGCAGAACATAGAGGATTCATTTTCGAAAAACTATATATAATACATTGTTTTCAAAGTTACCCAAATCTTCTGTTTCCTTCTACTTTTTATTTTGTTCTCTGCTATGCAATTTTTATTTTTTCTCCCTCTCTTCCCAAGGCACATCAGAGCTACAACTAAATAGAAACACACACACACACACACACACATACACACACACACAGACACACATATATATGTAAAGCCATAGATCTATTTTGAGTTCATATTTTATGTTTTTAAAGAATTCATCCATTCCCTCTAAATTCTCATTTTAGTATATAATTAGACAAAATTAGCTTTGATAAATTCTTTTATTTTCACTTGTGAATTCTCCTTTTTTAATTTTTGATATGAATAATTTCATTTTCCTTTCTCTTTACAAGTATGCTATCTCATCATTAATAATATAAGGTCTCTAAAGTTATTCATCAGTTTTATTTTTGTTTTGCTTTTGATTTGACTTTTCTTTAATTTTCAGTCTCTGCTTTGTTGGGGGCTTTACACAGATGTCATTTAGTTTTTTTTTAATTGCAGGTCCAATTTATTTGTTATTTTTCTTCTTTTTATTGATAAAAGATTTTAGACAGAATCATTTCCCCCCCAAGGTATTATTTTAGCTACATCTCATAAGTTTTGGTATGTTATTTTATTATTAAAATTTTATGAGATGAAAATTTCTATTATTACTACAATTTCTTTTCTGATAGATCTTTAGAATTGTTATTTAATTTTCAATTACTTTTTTATTCCTTTCTCAAGGGCTCTTTTTTAACATAATTTTTATTACATTGTGACAAGTAAATGATGTATTTAGTATTTCTGCTTTCCTATTTTTTTGATGAAGTCTTCCTGGCTCAATATATGATGAATTCTTGTAAAAGTGCCATGAATAGCTGAGAAGTAAGGCACTTAATTATTTGTAGTAGTTTGTCATAAATTTGCCTTGTTCTTTTTAATTTTGGTTAATTTCATTTTCATCTATCTTGATCATATTAACTAATGGTTATTGCTTTTGTTTGTCTTTTCAAAATATCTCTTATTTTTTTATTCAGGCTTTACAAAGTCTTTTATTTTTAATTTTCTTTATTTCTCTATTAACTTTCTTTTTAAAAATTAAAAATTTTTTACTACATTTTAAATTCCAAACTCTCTTCTTCCCTGCCTCCTCACTTCATACTAGAGAAGGTTTCCCTTGACATCCATACTCACTCACCCACACCTACAGACATAAAAAACCATATTATGCTCACTTCAATTTATTAGCTCTTTTTCTGGAGATGGATAGCATCTTCTTCATAGGTCCTTTGTAGTTGAATTAAGTATTTATATACATATATATTATAACTAAGCTGTTCACACTTTTCTTCTAAAAATATTACTGTTACTATATACATTCTCTTAACTTTCAACTTTCCAATATTTCTTTTTAGGATTTGTTTTATGGCTGCTAATTTGTTTATTGTAATCTAAATTGCATATCCAGTTTATTGATCCTCTTTTTCTATTTTTTCAATACAAGTTTTCAGATATATGAATTGTCTTCTGAGATTGTGTTAGTTATGTTCCATATGTTCTGCTATATTTTCTCATTGTTATCATTTTATTTAACACAAATTTGTTTCCTTTCTCTGGTTTGTTCTTTGACTAACATTATATAGGTTGTTAATATTTACTTTCCATTTATCTCTGTTTTGTTTGTGTTTCCTTTAGACATTACTATTTTATTTCATTCTGGTCTATACAAATTACTTATTCTTTTTTCTTTTGTTTCTGATTTCTTTATGCCATAACACATGATAAACTTGTGCATATCATAGGATGGCTAGAGATATATACATTCTTCAATATGTCAATGCAGCAGTTATCATAGGTCAATTAAATCTAATTTTTCCAATAATTTCTTGTCTATTAGATTTATATAGCTCTAAGAAAGTAATATTACAATTTACTATTATTATATCAATATCAATTTCTTTTTTTGCAATTTACCTGACATTTTTACAAAACATCAACATTGGTTCTTTATTTTGATTTTATTTTTGTTTTTTGCAAAGCAATGGGGTTGTTACTTGCCCAAGGTCACACAGTTAACATAATTATTAAGTGTCTGAGGCCATATTTGAACTCAGTTTCTCTAGGTTCCAGGACTGGTGCTCTATCCTCTGTGCTACCTAGCTGCCCCCTAGCTGCCCCCTAGCTTTTCTTTTAATGACTTAAGGCACTATACTGCTTGGTGCATATACAGTTAATATTATTTTTAAATTGTCTATGCTAGCATGAGACATTATATATTTTCCTGTTTTGTTTCTCAACATCATTTTTAATGTTTTTTTTTAAATCCAAGAGCTCAATGTTGACTCCTACTTTTTTAGATTCACCTGAGGCATAATAGGTCATGTTCAATATTTTTCTGTTTACTCTGATGGCCTGAACTTTTTAAATGCATTACTTGCATTTAGCTAATTATCAAGTTTTTTTGAACTATATCCCATTCTTTATTTCCATTGGTGAATTAAATTGATTTTTAGGATTATGATAGAAAAGTTTGTACTTTTTCCATGAAATATATCTATATTAATACATTTTTCTTTCTCTTAAAGGATCACATTATGATAGAACTAGAAAATACTTCAGAAATTATCTAATGTGTATACATATATATATAATATATATATTATATATATATATTATATATATATATATATCCACCATCACCTCTGCCTCACCTAATGCCCCCTCATCACATGTCCCATGTCCCTGATATCCAGATGTGTGTATATGTCCTGTATATGTGAGTATATGAGTTCTGGTTTCTAGAGATGTAAATTCTCATTTGCATTGACTTAAAGAAACTAGGGTATCTAAGAGATAGAGGTGAGAAGGAAGTTGAATTATTAATTGTGAGGATGCATATAATGCTTTAAAGTTTACAAAGATGTGGTAAGTTAACTCATTTCTTACAATAACCCTCTGAGGTAGGTACCCATTTTCCCCATTTTACAAATGAGGAAACTGAGTCTGAAAGCAGGTAAGTGGCTTGTCTAGGGTCACATAGCTAATAAATGTCCAAGGAAGGATTTGAATTCATTCAGGTCAGTCTCAGTCCAACAACTCTAGCCACTGTTGCATATAGTTGAAGATCTCTTGGTTTATAAGACACTTAGATTTGTCCTGCACAGTAACTTCATAGGTACAAGCAACAAGTGGGATTCCATGGACAGAATTATAACTTTGGAGTCAGAGGTTCTGAGTTTAAATCCTTCCTCTACAACTTCCTACCTGTATAAGTTGGAGCAAGTCTACCATTTTCCTCCTGTTCTTTCCCAGCTATAAGACGAGAGGTTTATACTAGATGATCTGTGATTCCTTCTAGCTCTAAATTCTTTTTACTGTGATAGAAACAGGATTGCAATACCATACATGGTAATGGATACAAAGAAATAAAGGTATCATGATAGAATATAACAAGAAAACTAGGTCAGAATGAATGAATGAAAAGGATGTATCAATCATTCTCTATCCACTAAACATTGTGCTAAACTCTGGAGTTACAAATATAAAGAGCCAGACAGTCTTTGCTCTGAAAATTACACTTAATTGAGAAGGCAAGACAGAAAAGAAAATTCTATTACAGGAAACTGGAAGTCCTAAGGGTGCCACAGAGGAGCACTTATCAAGGTCTAAGGATCTTAGGCTGTTTCAAAAGGCTAGATGAGAGTGCTAGGATATCTGCAGAATTTAGAGGAAGGTCAGATGGTAAGACCTGGAAGATCTTAAAAGGCAGGGGCTAGGAAAATGAGAGTCATCTATCTCTCCAGACAAAACAGAAATTAGTGACTCCCTTTTCAATTAAGCTAAATGAGCAGTCAAATGTCTTGGGTGGATTCTGGGATGTTCATGGTTAAGGGAGAAGTTGAATAGGAATAAAGTTTCCGAGGATCATTTATGTTAGAACTAGAAGGAAAGTTTGATATTATATAGTCTATTTTCTTGTTTACAGATGAAGAAACAGATTCAGGTAGTGAATGACCTGTCCAAGATCACAAAAATAGTAAGGAGCAATTTGTTTCACATCTAATTCTCCTTTAGAGGAAAGAGTGCAATCAGAGAACATTTTGAAAATTCTCTTTGCTGAGCAAATGAAATATGAATTATAAAAAGCAAGAAAAGGAGTGTTCCCCCCACCCCACTCAACCCATTTCAATAATGGCACAAAATTGAAAAGCTTATTTTGCCAGAATCCTCTTGATCTCAGGAGGTGGGAACATTTTACCTCTTTTTTTTTTTTTTTGAGATTTTTTGCAAGGCAAATGGGGTTAAGTGGCTTGCCCAAGGCCACAGAGCTAGGTAACTATTAAGTGTCTGAGACTGGATTTGAACCCAGGTACTCCTGACTCCAGGGCTGGTGCTTTATCCACGGTGCCACCTAGCTACCCCTTACCTCTTTCTTATATTGTGTCCGGGACTTTAAAATTCTCTGAAATTTCTCAATTCCTATTTCACTTCCAGGGTATTTGACATGTAGGTGGAGGTTTTCTTAGGAAAATCTTTTAACAACCCCAAGTCAAGAAACAGGATACTTTAAAGCTGCAGTTATGCTGCCATTGAATCAGTTTGCAATAAAAGCCTATTTCTGAAGTTGGTGGACCATTGTTGAAGGGATTGGAAAGAGGAACTGAAGGGGGTCTTTTCTTGGGAGAGAAATCCCTGCTTGATGTGGTCTTAATGCAACATAAATGCATGGTATTTTCGTTATTGTGTTTATTCGTTAGAACCAGAAGAGATTTTAGAGATCATTAATTCAATCTTCTCACTTTTTAGAAGAGGCAGCTGAGACCCTGAGAAAAGTGGTATTCAAGTTCACCCAGAAAATTTATGGCTCAATCATTATTAGACTATAAGTCCCTTGAGTTACAGCTCATTATTTCAAATTCTATACCTTTATAAAAATTTATTTATTTATTTATGTTGCCAACTACATTAAATGGTCGCTTTCAACAAACATTTTTCTATAAGGTTTTCAGTTTCATATTTTTCTCCCTCCCTCCTTTTCCTCCTCATTCCCTCCTTTTCCTCTTTCCTCCCCCAATAGAAAGCAATCCAACATAGGCTCTACATGTATAATCATGCTAAAAAGAAAAATAATGATGTTGTGTGAGAGAAAATCAAATCAAAATGTAGGAAAAAGAAGAGAGAAAAATACTTAATACAATTTATAAAAACTGAAGGTAGTAAGTCTGTGTATACATTTAAATTCCACAAATCCTTTTTCCGAATATGGATGATATTTTCCACCATAAGACTTTTAGAATTGTCTCAAATTCTATTCTCTTAGTGTGCTACAATTTCTATATGAGACTGGTGACCTCTAATCCCCATTAAGCATCACTGGGTGTACCAACATCCTGGAGGGGGAAGATTAACATTTGCAGAGGTTTTAGGATAACTGATAATTCACCAAGATCCTGGGTTTGGGAGGAGCCATCCCACCTGGCAGGTCTTCCTTGACAGACCTTCTAATGGGTGTGATATGGAACCCCATACTAAATTGAAGACCACTCCCTAGATTTTCAGATCTCACTTTTTGAGAGTGGACTGTATAAGGACCTGGTTCTAATATCCCATCCTGGGGGGTATGGTTCTCTAGTCAACCCCACCCCCCATCCCCACTCTCCATGCTTGTGTAATCATCAAGCTTAGAGAATTATTAATAAATGTATATATTAGCCTAATTCAGTTTTTGTTTTTAGATTGATTAATATTGGACAAACTCTGAAGGTTAACACATATTTAATCTAATTATTGTTTTTTAAGGCCACACTCTTGGAGGTCCTCAAGATCCGTTTAGAGAAAAACAGAGTAGTTAGCTGGCACACAGTCAATAGAGCACCAAGCCTGGAGTCAGGAAGACTCATTTTCCTAAGATCGAATCTGGCCTCAGTCACTGGGCAACCAGATTATCAGACGATCTTGTTGCTAGAAAGTATAGAAAGGTGAGGAGAAGGTTTCAGTGACCTTCAGAAAGTATGCCATATTTGCATTTCTGCCAGCATGAAGTAGCAGCTCTGAATGCACTCTGGGCTCCCTAGAAGAGGGGAGGGTGGAAGGACTGTAGTTGTCACTCTGATCTCCAAAGCAATCAGGGAGAACAAAGTGCTCTTTGAAAGAATGGAAAAGTGCTTTAAAAGGAAAACAAAGAACCAGAATCTGAAGAAGCTAAGGGGTAATCCCACTCAGTGACAAGGGGCATGAGGATTGAAGAAAATGACCCAGAAAAGGAAAGGAAGATGGACTATTGAGACTGGATATTCTTTTCATAGGGAGCAGAATAGCTTTTTATCATTTGGAAATTTAATAAAATCAAATTTGCCCCTGAGACTTCATTCAAATAATAATAGGTGTTACATACCATTTTAAGATTTACAAAACACTAATGTTATCTTACAAAAATGTTAAGTAATGTAGGCTCAAAGGATAGAATCCTGGTTTCAGAGTTTCCAGGTAGCCATTCCAAAGTACAACTAAATGGAAATTTATGTCAGTTGTGAGTGTGTATATGTGTGTGTATGTATGTGTGTGTGTTGCTGTTACTTCATGGTCATTTGATTGTAATAGCCCATATCATCTATGCTTTTAAAGTTGAAAATATATCCTCACATGGCTTAATGTTGAGACTTATTATGGTACTGCCTGGCTTAGCCTCCACTGCTGAAAAGCCTTGAGCAGATGCTTCAGCAGAATGGGTCACAAAGCAGGAGAGGTGAGTTTACCAGACAATCTAAACATAGATGTCTCAACAGGCAAGAAGCCTTGTTGAGATTAGTTTGGATATGCTTTGGGTGAAGATTAGAACTGCTCTATGTAGATATAAGCAATGAGATCTCCCACAAAAGACTGACAGAAATCTGGATCTGAAAAGAAGAAACCACTTTAATGATGTGGTCACTTTAATGACAATTATTCACTTATTTTAATAGAGCTTTAGCATTATATTATATTATATTATATTATATTATATTATATTATATTATATTATATTAAGCATAACTGCTTTATATACATGATCTCATTTAATCCCTACTGGAACTCTGAGACGTAAGAGCTTCAAGGTATTCTTTTTGTTGTTGTTTTTATTATTTTATTCAAATTTTTAAGATAAGAAAATTGAGGAATAGAGACATATTGTCACATATATCAGAAGAAGGATTTGAAACCAGGTCTAAAATGATTAACAAGTATATAAGTGCAACATCTGACACCAGAGAAATTCCATCCTAATATTTATCTTTGTCTGGCCTATTCATTATAGGTGAGTTGAAAAACCCCTGAGGTCTGCTTATTCTAGATTAGTGCATTTGTAAATGTCTCCTGCTTCTGTTGCTCTCTTGAGTATAAAACTAACCATAAAACTTAATAGCTTGAGCTGCCCAGAAGTTTTGGCTAGGACTGGTTTCTTGTAGCTATCAGATGTGCAGAATCTTGTCTAGTGACTAGAACTAACACTAAGACCTGGATGGTCTTGTCATTTACTGGACACACACATATTCTATACATATATATATATATATATATATATATATATATATGGATATGGATATGGATATGGATATACATATTACATGAATACACCCATATAATACTCAGATAATAATACATTATATATGTACAATATATATCTTACAAGTACATACCTATCATGCATATGTAAATATGATTTAGTAAATGTTTGCAGTGTGCCAAGTACTAGGGATGAAAAAAGTAAGTAGGACAATCCCCATGCCTTCAGTTCATACTGAAATTGTGGAAGACCATACATAAGTGGTAAGGAAAGGGAATAAAACATGCAATGGTAGGCCATAGAGATAGCTGGAAACTGTCCTGGAGGTTAGGAGCTCTAGCAAGATAAGGGAAAAACTCACCTGTTAGAGTTAAGAAAGACAGATAGGTGGTGCAGTATGTAGAGTGCTGGATTTGGAGTCAAGAGGACTCATCTTTTTGAGTTCAAATCCAGCCTTTGACACTTGCTATATGATCCTGGGCAAGTCACATGACCCTGTTTGCCTCAGGTTCCTCATCTGTAAAATGAATTGGAGAAAGAAATGACAAACCACTCCAGTATCTTTGCCCCCC
This sequence comes from Macrotis lagotis, assembly GCF_037893015.1. Classification (NCBI taxonomy): domain Eukaryota; kingdom Metazoa; phylum Chordata; class Mammalia; order Peramelemorphia; family Peramelidae; genus Macrotis; species Macrotis lagotis. Next base: position 260,232,099 of record NC_133658.1, on the reverse strand, counting down.
AAGAAATGCCCAAATGATCATGAAGAGTCAGTAACTACGAAAAATGACTGGATTATCACAAAAATAGGAGTGCAGACAGAGTTAAGGGACCCAGGGGACAGAGTCCAATGACAATTATGGCCTGAGAGCAGAATGCTTGGTATGGACATATCTGGGAAGAATATCTTCATATTCTTTTTTTTAATTATATTTTAGTTAGATGGTTTGTGAATTATTGAATAAACTCCATAGTTAAGTCAAGGAGGAAACATGGTTCAGGGGGAAAAGGCTCTGGAATAAGAGGATCTGAAGTCAAATCCTTGTTTTTACATCTCTCTTTGACTTTGGATAAGTCACTTGATCTTTAGCTTCTGTAGAATGGAGAGAATTGTAGTAAATAACTTGGAAGTTTCCTTTGAGCTCTAAACTGATGTCTGGTACATAGGAAGTGCTTGATAATAATGTTTGTTGACTGACTAAGCTAATCATAAGACTTATAGTGTGAGACCTTGTTTTTGTTCTTTGAAATTCTAGACCAGCCTATTTTCTCATTTATAAAATGAAGAGGGTGGAATTGACTTCCAAGTCCCTTTCAGTTCTAACATTTCCATTCCATGATGAGTAATTGTTACTGGATCAATGTCAACCTGGAGGAAGGTCTCTAATATAGTGTTCCTAGGAATCTAGGCTGAGACAGGCTGTGGAAGAATTTTATTGGTGATAAAGATATAAGCATGGAGTAAGGGCTTATCACAATTGCAATTGATGCAACATTCTAGAACAATTGACTGGTTCTAATAATTCCAGGATTAATAGTTCACATTTGTGGAATAATAATAATAATAATAATAATAATAATGATAATTTGCATAGTCCTCTGAGATTTGCAAAGCACTTTGCTTATAACAACCCTGTGAAGTATGTCCCAGGGACATAAAATTACAAAATTTCAAAGGCATGCACATTTCACATGGTCATGGACTAAATGATTCAAGAATGAATTTAGGCACACACATAATGTTAAAATATTGGATTATTGGCTTGTCTGAAATCGACATTTGTCTAGCTCTTGATTTCCTCATTTCTAAACCTGCTGAGCAGTAAGCATATTTGCCCTCACCATTAAGTTGAAATATTTTAAAAAATCCTTTTTGAAAAGCTTCTGTAGACTCAGGCATCAAAAATAGACTATGGGATGTTGATTACCACAGGACCAATTAGCTGACCTTTGCAACATCAGAAAGAGGACACAAATTTGTGTTTTAGCATGACAAGGTATTTAGCAGGCATAGTGAAGTAAGACCAGGTGGTAATGTACTTATCAGAAGACAATGTGCTAAAACCTAAATCCCATACCACTATTCTGCTCATATTATAGGCCTTTTCTTTCTTCCCTATCTCCTCATTGAAATCATTGTTGGAGGCTATTTGTGACCCTATAATATTATTCCTTATTCTACTTGTCTGAGGTCTAGAAATAATTTTTTTTTCAACATTTCTGACATGTTTAATGTTTGTTCTTTGTCCTAAATTTTTTAGGGCTTCTTAGACAATTCATTGGCTGTGAAAAAATATAACAAAGAATTCTTAGCGTTTAATCCAGCAACTCTGGGTGAAGGCTAATTTGGGGGAGAATGACTAATATCATCAGAAGACCTGGGTTCAGATCCTGCTTCCACAATTATATCTGTGTTTTTGTCCAAATCATTTCACATTTGGGGTCATTATTTTCTTATGTGTAAGATGAGGGGGGGGTGGGTTAAATGATGTCTTCTAGCTCTAAATTTATTAACATGGTTTATGATCTATTGTTACTCTAGTTAGTAATGAAGAAATACCTTTAGACCTTTTTTTATATGTTCTTATATCCTTATCATGCAATGTGCATTTTAATTATGTATATAGCACACACTCCTTGAGGACAGGGACTATTTTTCACTTTTGTGGTTTTGTCATCAATGCTTTGAACATAGGCAGGTGAGAACAATGCTTCTGTACATAGGTGAGTGACCCAGTGGATTGTTGGACCTGGATTCATGAAGACCTTTGAGTTTAAATTTGATCTCAGACATTTTTGCCAAGTTATTTAACCTCTGTCTACTTCAGCATGTAAAATGGGGATAATAAATTGAACTATATATTATATATATAAATGTAAAAGTATATATGAATATATCTATAGCAATATCAATATTTATCTATATAAATATACACATCAGACCTATATAGATATATTTACCTTTTCAGTCATATATAATTCTTCATGACTTCATTGACCAGTATTGTCCATGGGGTTTTCTTGGCAAAGATACTGGAGTGGTTTGCAATTTCCTTCCCTAGTGGATCAAGGCAAACATAGGTTAAGTGACTTGCCCAAGGTTATATAATTAATAAGTGTTTAAGGCTGGATCTATACTCTGGTTTTCCTGACTCCAAGCTCTACTGAGTCCCCTAGCTGCTTCCATCTATATCTACATCTACAAGTGTATCTATATTTGTATCTGTTCCTATAGATATATCTCACATCCCTTTACTAGATAGAGTGTGAATTTTATGACAGTAGGGTCTATGTTATAACAAAGTGGTGTTCCGAAGACACAAAGTACTTCATAAGTATCCATTGAATTAGATTCTCTTAGTCACTTAACATTTAGCCAGTACTTATTAAAGGCTTCCTATGTGCTGGGGATACAAAGAAAAAGCAAAAAGTTCCTGCTGGGGGTGGCTAGGTGGCGTAGTGGATAAAGCACTGGACCTGGAGTCAGGAGTACCTGGGTTCAAATCCAGTCTCAGACACTTAATAATTACCTAGCTGTGTGGCCTTGGGCAAGCTACTTAACCCCGTTTGCCTTGCAACCCCCCCCCCAAAAGAACTACACACAAAAAGTTCCTGCCCTCAAGGAACTTACCTTTTAATAAGGGGAGACACCCTCTCAGGCTACTTCTCCAACTCCCACTCTTAGCTGAGAGTTGAGACTGATTCAGATACTAGGTCTAACTATAATGGGATTCAGTCCTAGCATTTAGTAGATTTAGCTAGCTTTTATTTACTAGGATGGTATAGTAAGAAATATTAGTATAAAAAAATTCCCCTAAAAGCTTGGGATGCACAGACATGTGAGGGGAACATATGTGGCAGAGGATAATTAAGAATTTCTGGTGGCAGTTCTTTCACTTTTTGTAGAGAACTCATTCATCTTCCTTTGTATGTAACTCTATTGGGATGATCTTAGCTTGATTATATGGATACATATTTCCCTCTGTAGTCTAGATCTGGCCCTTTTTTCACCATGAAGACTCATTTTTCCTGAAGCTATCTCCTTTCTTGGGTTACTATCCTTCCTCTTTCATCTGTCTTGAGTATGTCTTTCTGCTTCTGAGGCAAATGCTTTCTCTGCTGTCAATCATTGTCACTTCAGTTGTTACCTGGCAATGCTCCTAGGTTCTTAACTCACAGATACTTCCTGGAACTATTCACATATTCAGGGAAGAAAACACAAAGAAGACACTCCAAACTCTAATTTGGTGTTGCCTAGGCAGGGTATGGGAGGCACCTCTCATGTTCTAAAATGGAAAGGAATGGAACCAACTTCTCCTTCCCCACCCTGGAACTGAGAATGCAACTTCAAAGAACCTAGTCCTATAACTTGGTTTTGCATAATGCTTTAGTCTTCTGCATTTTTGGCTCAGCAGCCTATTAGGGGACTCTATCATTACACAATGCAAATCCTTTAATCATATATAGTTAGAAATTTTCCTGACTTCTGACTTTCGCTTCTAACTCTAAATTTCCATTTGACTGACTGGAACCAGTCAGAGAGTTAGAGGTGGACCTGAATCAGGCTAATACTCAGTTTAGGTTTCAAGTTAGTTGAAATAAAGTACTCAGTAATCACTAAGCAGTTAACAAAAGGAAATTTACTAAGTTCTAAGATAACAAGGATATGCAACAAAAATACAATAACACTTAGCTTCTGTAGATAGACCCTCCATGTCTCCATGCTGAAATATATCTGTCCCACTGAGCAGGGTGCAATGATTTGCCTCTCCTGGCATCCATTGGGATGGAGGGATTAGCATTTGATAGGTATAAGTTTAGAGAATACTTCTTTGTGGGATAGTAACCACAGATGCTTGTAGTTTTTGAATCTAAAAATCATGTATGACCCTAGATCAGTAACTTTTTAAGGAGATTGATAGATATAATTCTGGTCTACTCTTCTCTCTTAGGGGAAATCAGAACTCTAACTCAAGTCAAGAATCTTGGCATCATTTCAAGAGGGTTGGATAAGATCTCAGAGCTATTTATTCTTATTTCCCCTTGATTCACCTGTCCATATGTTTAGATATCTTTTGGGTATATACACATCTTACATTGACAATGCAATTCTTACATAAATTTGTACCCCCTAGAGGACCAGGATCTCTCTTCTCTTTCAGTCCCTCATGAAGATGTGGAGCATTGATTAATCAATCTCTAGCAATGAGGAGATTGATTAATAGATTAATTGGTAGATGGACTTATGCAAATTGACCTTTAAACCAGGAGTTAAACATACACAAAATACATACATCTATATACATATATATGTGTACATATACGTATAAAAATCTTTGCTTTGAAAAAGCCAGCTCAAGTATGTCATCAGCTTCTGGGTCCTGGGTGCATCCTTTCAAGTAGTCCAAGACTGGGCTTCATCAATTGATCACCAATGCTGTATACCAGTACTAGGGAGTAAGTAAGAAATGGCCTTCTTTTTACTATCAAATGAAGTGAGGATTAGGTTTTCTGAACAGGAAAGCCTAATGACTTGTGAGACAATTTCTCTGGGGTGGAGCATCCTGACCTTTTATTTTGGAGGGAGATATATAATTATTAAGCATATTTTAGATAGTAATTATTTTTCTTTCCTGTTTCATTTGAACTGTTTGCCTTTTGTAACATCTAATCACTATCCAGGCAAAGAAATGCTGAACTTTTCTCTGGAGAAAGTTAGAATACTTCCAATAGCCAAATTCTCACTTAGAATTGAAGTGAATTCAGAAGATCATTGACCCCAACCCTCTCATTGCAGATGTAGAAAATAAGCCTTGAAGATTAAATAACTTATCCAAGATAATGCATAAAACAAATGTCCAAGTAGGAGAAGAAGCAAGGTCTTGTAATTCCACATTCCAAATGGAGTAAATTGCCTTACACATTTGGGGTTAATCAGATACTTTTTTCTTTCTTTTTTTTTTTTTTTAAGCCCACATTGTAAAGTTCAATGAATTATAAGAAAAAGAGCTAGAAGGGGTCTTCAACCAATCCACATATTTCAAAATTCATAGAAATGAGGCCCAGAGAAGTTCAGTGACTTAAAAATAAGTTCAAGCCAATATTTTTCCTAATTAACCAGAATATACTTGGGAGTACTAAATCATATTTCTCCCTTCCCCACCTACCCTTTCTCTACCACTATCATTCAGGACCTCCTCTTCCCATGAGGTTCTAGCAAATTAAATTTATCACCCAATCCAGATCCTAATCCTATCACCTAATCCAAATCACCCCAAGAAAATTTTTCTTTCTATTTCAGTGGTTTAGTGCTTGGTTTACAATTTTCTCTCCTCAACTCTTACCCTTTTTCTTTCTAGATATGTTGGTATTTCCTGAAATATTCTAATTTACCAATTTCTCAGACTACTCTACTTCACCTCATCCACACATAGTAATCTTGCTACCATTCATTCATTCTGCTGCCATGTTCAATAACTCAATTTCCTTTATTTGATCATAATTTTTTATATTTCCATTTTTCTCTACATCTCCCAAACCTACTCTTTGCCCTGACCACTGATCTTTTGGACTATTTGCAGCTCTTATTTCTGTTCTGACAGCATTTTTCTCCTTCCAAAATTCAGAAATGGGGATGGATTAGGGACTAGAACTGTGGTTTCATTAGTTTAGGAAACTCCCAGGGGAAGACACTTTCTTTACCCATACAAGTAAATGAGAATTGCTTAAAGCACTGAAAATTTATGAGATTCTCCTGAAGTCACACAGCCAGAATGTGTCAGAAGTAGGACTTGATCTGGATTTGAGACCTTCTCTGGAATACTCTAGGCCATGATATCTCTTTCACAATATCAACTCCTTGGCTAACTTTGCATTGTTCTTTATTTTTGAATCCCTTATTTTCATGTCTTGTTGCTGAACATATCTTACCAAATTTCAATTTTAGATTATTCATGTCACTTTCTTCCTTTATTTTTATGTATCCCCTACTGAAGAGAATTAGAACTCTGCTATGAATTAATACAAATAAATCTCATCTGGGTCCCAGCTCCACCATGACACCCTATTCCTCCTCCTTAATTGATTTTCCATTTTATTCACCATAGTTGCTTTAAACTTTTTCTTTTCTCTTCAAATTTCTCATAGAATCTCTTCTTCCAACCTTTGCTGAGGATTTTGCCTCATACACTATCTTCCTCTCCTCTCCCCCGCCCCATCTTATCCCCTACTATCTTTTCTTTTATTCCACTTTGATGAAGAAGTAATTTTCTTCTTGCAATGGGTCATCTTCTCTATATGTACTCTTAGTTTCACACTTTATTTTCTCCAGTAGATTGTCCCATTCATCCCCATTATCCTTTCTCTGTTTCTAATCTTAAATGCCTTACTGTCTGTGAATCCTTCCCTATTGCCTACAAGTCCAAACTTACAACTAGCTAACAATTGATATCTCCTCTCTTTTCCCCTGCAAAGCTTGAAAATTCCTTTTACATTCTGTTACTTCCACTTTTTCTTTCACTCTCTTCTAAATCTTTTACACTGTAGCTTCTGACTTTGTTATTCAAATGAAACTATTCATCAGTTAGCAATATTATATTTTTTGATGCAATAGAATTTTATTTTTTCCATTAAAGATAGTTTTCAACATTCATTTTTATAAGATTTTAAGTTCCTATTTTTTCTTTCTCTCTCCTTTCTTTCCCCCCACCAAAGAAGGCAAGCAATTTGATATAGTTATCCATGTACAATCATGTTAAATGTATTCCCTCATTAGTCATGATGAGAAAGAAGAAACAGAACAAAAAGGAAAAACCACGAGAAAAAAGCCCAAGAATACAAAATTAAAAAACTTGGTCCATATTAGCACTTAATAGATGTTTATTTCTTTTCTTTCTCTCTGTGGTATTTGACAGTGTTGACTACATTTGTTTTTGGATACTATCCCTTCATGAGTTTCTAGGTTACTGCTCTTGAGTTTTTGGGTCCCTGCTCTTTCTATGTTTTCCTACTGGTCTGACCACTTCTTTGCTGGATCTTCTTGCCACACCCAAGGTGTTATCCCAGATCCCTTTATCTTTCTATATATTTTTCAGATTGTTGATTTTTTTTTTGCTTCTCTATTACCCTTGTATTTTTTCCCCTTGGCCCTCCCCAAAGCAATCACATATAACAAAAAGTATTTTTGAAGGAAAAAAGAAAAAGAGGAAGGATAAAAACAGATTAATGCTTTGGAAAAAAACTGAAAATATATGCAATATTCCACACCTGTGTACCACCCAATTCTGCAAAGAAGTGGGGGGTGGGGGGTGGGGAAATCCTCTCATCTATCTTTTGTGGGGCTACATTTGTTCTTGGCAATTTTGTAGTATTTATTATGAATTGTTGTATGGATTTTCACTTCATTTACATTGTTATAGTCATTGTGAATATTTTTTTAACTCTGCTTATTTCATTCTGCATCAGGATAGAGCTTAAAGGCACTGGACATCCAGAAGGTTGGCACTGTAACACATGGTTCAGGGAAGGACTACACAAGGAGATTAGACAACAAGTCTTGAGCTGGATAGATGATAAAATGCTGATATGCAGTTGGGAAGACTTGAGTTCAAATCCTGCCTCACATACTTACTAGTTGTATGATATTGGGTTAAAATCCACTTCATCTCTCTTACCCTCAGATTTTTCATCTATAAAATGGGTGTCACAATAGCACTTGTCTTCTAGGGTTATGGTGAGAATCAGTTGAAATAAAGTATGTAGCATGCTAACAGATATTATTATTAGCTATTACTATACTTTCAATAAGCAAGTACCTGCTATGTTCAGGTCCTCTGCTAGAAAAGGTAGAAAGTTTATAAAGGGACATTTCATTCATAGGTCTCCATGCTAACTCCTATCCCTGAGATTGGAAAAGGAGAAAAACATAAATATAGCATGGATTAGAGCCTTGGACAGTAAATTTCTATAATTTTGACTCACTTTATCCTAATTCTAGAACCAAGCAAAACAAATATAATTTTATTTCTTCATGAAAATTCTTTAAATATTTGAAAAGTTATCACATCCCCCCCTTAAATCTTTTATTTTTCATGCTAAATATCTCAAAATCCTTCTCTATATGACATGGATTTGAGTCACTATATTATTCAGTTTCATCTGCTCTAGATTCAAACTTCCTTCTAAAATTCAGATTTCAGACAAAATATTTCAGAAATGGTTTCATTGGCAGAATGAAATTTATCTATAATTTATCTTACTTTGGTCAATAAACTTTCACTAGTAACTTAAATTAGTATCCTAAAATTACATTAGTTTATTTTTGGTTGCCATGTCTTACTGCTGACTTATGCTTAATTAAAGTTAACCACCGAGCCTCCTCCTTTCAACTAAGTCATTTGATATAATTTCATATGTAAATTTGTCATCCTTATCTTACATATGTCACTCACATAGCCTGGAAAGGGTGGTGGTCCTTACATCCTGCCCATCTTTCCACATGATATCACCTGTCATGTGTGAACAAGTATTTTATCTCTCTTTATATACAAGAATATATAGAGAGAGACAGTTTCCAAAAATGCAACTAGTTTCAGCCACTTTGAGTCTATTTCTTTATCTGTAAAAAAAGGGAATATCTTGCAAATATAAAAAGAAGAAAAAATAGTACTTACCCCTTCACCCCCTTGCCCCATGGAGTTTATAGTCTAATAAAGGGAGAAAACATGCAAACATATATACATATACATATATATATATATACTAGCACAATCATGTTAAATGTTTTATATTATATTATATATATTATATGTATATCTAGCTATCTATATACAAGATAAACAGGAAATAATTCACAGAGGGAAGGCATTGGAATTAAGAAGGCATCCAGGAAATTAAGGAATTTTACTTGGGATTTAAAGGAAGGCAGGAAATAATTCAGCTATCATCAACATATTTTGAGTACTATATTAGGTATTGTGGATAATTAAGATCAGAATTTAATAAAAAACTATCACCTTAGAGATCAGTTAATCCAGCTCTTTCACTTTACAAATGGGGAGCCTGAGGTCCAAAAAGAAGAATCTGATGAAAAATTACATAGTAAGTTAAGTAGCAAAACTGAGATTTGAGTTCTGGTTCTCTTACTTCAACCCTAGTGCATTGATAGGCTTTCAAAAATGATATTCTCTTGCAGACACATTTTTGCAATTCCATAATAGACTGAAAGATGTAGAAAAAACAAGCCACCTCAGTAATTTTTGTTTGTTGCCGCTGCTTACAATAGTCTCTGGCAAAAACTATGGGCTTAATAAATATTTGACTGACTAGCCTACAAAAAAAATTTCAGTTGGCTCTCTTTCAAGTTTTCTCTCATGAATGCTAAAAATCACATAATATTCTAAGAAAGATGCAAAAACAAATAACTTTGAAAGATCTTCCAACTTCCTTATTTGTCAAACATCATAGTTCTTTTTAAAAAATTATTATTTATCTTTTTTAAAGCATCATATTAATTTCCCCCTTTAACTCCTCTTCCACAGAGATTAATCCATGTAACAAAGATGTTTTTAAGTGGAAGAGGAAAAAGTCAGCAAAACTGATCAATACATTGAAAAAAAATCTTAAAAATATAGACAATGTTCCGCAGTCTTAGACCTCTCAATTTTTCAAAAGAGTGGGTAAGGTATCTTACATTTCATTTCTGGTACCAAACTTGTTCTTTGTAATTTTTGCAACATTCATTTTTCATTCTTTTGTAGTAGTTGTTTTTTTTCCATTTACATTGTTATATACATTACATATATTTTTTAGTGTGTAGGGGGTCTGATTTCTCCACTCTATATCAATTCATATTAATCTTTTGTTATTTCTGTTATTTCTTATAGTACAATAATAGCCTATTACATTCATATACCACATTCTATCCTTTCTCTTATAGGGGGCATCTTTTTTGTTCCTAGTTCTTTGCTAAAACAGAAAATGCTGCGTATGAGACTTTTCTTTTTTAACAATCATTTGCTTGGGTATATATTTAGTAGTGGAATTTCTAGATCAAAGAACACCATCATTCTTTCATTCTCAGGTTTGTAATTGATGTCATCTCAACTCTTCACTCTCCCTCATTCCACATATCTGATCTTTGACATATGATCCCTTCTCTCTGCTCAGGTCAGTCACCATTTTAATTCAGGTCCTCATCACCTGTCACATAGATTTTTGCAATGGTCTAATTAATCCCATGGCTTCAAGTCTCTCCTTATTCTGATCTATTCCCCATACAGTTGTCACAGTGAATTTTCTACTGGTAACCATAGAGTGCTATGGCACTCCCCTATTCAATAAATTAATCCCAGAGGTCCCTTACTGACTCCTTTATTTGATTTTTAAAGTCCACCATATCTTATTCTCAATCTATCTTTCTGTCTTCAGTATTAATCACACCATTTCACATAGTCTATGATCCAGTCAAAATGACCTCCTCTTTGTTCCTCACATACTGTACTCCATCTCCTATCTCAGTGCCTTTGTTCTGATTGTCCTCAACCCCTGGAACGCACTTCCTTCTCCTCTCTACCTCATAAAATACCTTGCATCCTTTTGCATGGAATCTTTCCTTATTCCTCCAATTTCTAGTATCCTCCTTTCCTAACTACTTTGATTTATTTCATATTTATTCTCTTTTTTTCCTCTCTCTCTCTACTATGTCTCTTTCACAATTGAGTATAAACTCATTGATAGAAAGGGGTTGTTTTGTTATCTGTGTTTATATATCCAGTGTTGGACAAATAGTAATTCCTTTAAATTTATTGAATATTTTTTGTTTTATCCATAAGCAATAGGGCATCCATGAAGGCTTTTGAGTTAAAAAATTACATGGTCTGGCCTGTACTTTAGGAAAATTATTTTGGCAGCCATATAAAGGGTAGGTTGTGGAAAGGAGACAATGAAAATTAGAGAAACAAATATATTCTTTTTTTTTTTTGTTGTTGTTGTTTGTTTTTTAGGTTTTTGCAAGGCAAATGGGGTTAAGTGGCTTGCCCAAGGCCACACAGCTAGGTAATTATTAAGTGTCTGAGACCGGATTTGAACCCAGGAACTCCTGACTCCAAGGCCGGTGCTTTATCCACTACGCCACCTAGTGGCCCCGGAACAAATATATTCTAATAGTCTAAGCAAGAGGTGCTGAAAACCTAAACTAGCTTAGTGACTGAAGAAGTAGAGGGAAGAGAAATTATTTGAGTAATGCTATGAAGATAAAATTGACAGGAATTGGCACCTGTTATATTTTATTGTTGAAGGAGAGGGAAGGATAAATGATATTGCTAAAGTTACAAACTTGGATAGCTGGGAGGTCTCAGTTTCCTCATTTGTAAAATAGTTACATTCGATGATTTCTAAGGTGTTTTCCACATCTCAACAGATGATCTTCTATTGCCTTCTGAAAAAAATTAGACATTTTGGCAGAGGGATGTATTTATAATGAAAGGCAATGAGTTCTGTTTTAAATATGATGAGTTTGAGATATGTACGTAAAGGTATCCATTAGGGAACCAGTGATTTGAAACCGGAATTCAGCAGGGAAATCACCTTGAGATACATAGATTTGGGAGTCATTTGTCTAGAGATGATAATTGAATCCATAGGAAAGGATGAGAGAGTATTGAGAGGGAAAAAAAGACTAGGGCAAAGTCTTGAGAGACAGCCATAACTGGGAGTTGGGGTAGGTCATGAATGTTAATCCAGCAAGGGGGCCAGAGAGGATATATTCACACAGGTAGGAGGGGAACCAGGAGAAAGCACTTTCAGGGAAAACCAAAGGATGAGAAAGTAAGGATCCTGGAGGAGAAATCAAAAGGTTTTCATGGGGAAGAAGAAGTAGACTTGCTTTTCTTTGTCCCATAGGGAAGAAGTGGGAAAAAATGGCTAGAACTTGTAGAGGGAGCAACACATTTGGACTCAAGATAAGGGAAAAACTTCATAACGATTCCATCTATTTCAGAATAAGAGGACTTCCTTGGGAGGCAGTGAGCTCTCCTTCACTAGAGATCTTTAGACAAAGACAGAATCTACGTTTGTCACATAGATTTAAGTACAAGTTGATGTAACTTTGTCCCCAAATCTCCTTTCAGGGCTGTAATTCTGCTTTTCAGGAAATTTTTCATAAGGAATTTGCAAGGCTAGTTTTGAAGCTTTCATAAGATGTAGGGTAGTTTAGCTGTATCTGGTGCTATGTCAAGATGTATTCTGGTCATTTAGAGTCAAAGGAATTTGGGAAAAAACCTTTTCTCCCTCTCTGTAATTCTATGTGCCTACACTTTTCTGAGAAGGAATAGATTCCCTCAAGAGGAAATGAGGTCATGAGTCATAAGAATGACTCAGAACCAATTAGACAAATAGAGATTAAGTGCCTTCTTTATGCAAGGAACTCTATTAGATATTGGGATATAAAGATAAGATTTAAAAAACACAAACAAACCCTTGCCCTCTCAGGGCTTAGATTCCACTGAGAGCTTTACCATGTTAGCAGAGAAGTATATACAATGAGGACAGGTAAGACAGTGCAGTGGATAGAGTGCTGGGATTGGAGTCAGGAAGACTTGAGTTCAAATCCAGCTTCTGATACTAATTGTATGACCCTAGGCAAGCCATCTAACTCTACTTGCTTCACTTTCCTCATCTGTAAAATGAACTGGAAAAGACATGGCAGACTACTGTAGTATCTTTGTCAAGGGCTCACAAAGAGTTGCATGTGACTGAAAGGACAGAACAACAAAAATGTAAGGATAATTTGAGGAGGAGGGAGAGAGCTCTAACAACTAAACACATGAGGGAAGACTTCCTGTAGGAAATACAACTGAATAGAGCCTTTAAAGTAGCTTGGAATTCTAAGAGGCAAATTTGAGGAAGGACTTTGCAAGCATCTGGATGGAATGAAATGTTTTATATGGGAAACAGCAAGGAGGTCAGTTTGTTTGGAATGTATATTTAATGAAGGTGAATATTATGTGTACCTCTATCAAGGTTCATTGGTGAGAAATTCAATCTTTAGTGGTGGAGATGAATATTCTGCCCTATGAGATAGGTAGGCAGAACTGATGAGAAACGAGAGCATGCCTTATTTTACCAGACCTTCACCAATTCCCCTTTGTGAATCTTCAGGGCCAGTCCCATTTTGGGAATCTTTGGGGACAGTTTGCTTTGGAGCTAGTCAGGCTTCATATCTTCTTTGCGTCATTTCAGGATTCCTGGTTTTTAACCTCAAGAAAGAAGATAGAGGAGCCCAGGTTGCTGAAGGAAAAGATCCTGGGAAGATAGGAAAGGAGTGGGCAGTCTATCATGTCTCTATGCCCAGCTTGCTACTTTGTCCAAACTTCAGGGAGCTTCCCTTGGATGGGTGAAATCTAGGACATTCCATCTTAAGGCAACTAGGTGGCACAGTGGATAGAACACTGGCCTTGGACTCAGGAGGATGAGAATTTGAATTTGATCTCAGATACTTGACACTAATTAGTTGTGTGACCTTGGGCAAGTCACTTTAACCCTGATTGCCTCACATCCAGGGCCATCTCCAATCTTTATAATTCATATCTGGCCACTGGATCCAGATGACCTGGAGCAGAAAATGAGGTTGGTGATCAAGCATAGCATTCCCTCCCTCAAATCCAATTCATGTGCTTGTTATGGCATCACCTCCCAGAATGAAGGACAAAACAGCTTGGTTGAGCTAATATTTTGCTTCCAATGGGAGAGTCCTATAACTATGGTTCCTTTTTAAAAAAAATATTATTATTATTATTATTATAGTTTTTCTGTAAAGGTCAACATAATTCCCCCTCCCCCACAAAGAGAGTTCTGGAAGCAGCTGCTAGGTGGCTCCACAGGCTCCTGGGGAGGGGCTGCACTGATGCCTGTGCTAACCTGGGCTCTGCACTCACTCTGGTGTGGCAGTTTCCTGCTGACTTTCCATGTTGTCCTTGGCAATCCCTAGACTGAGAGAGCTGGAAATGACCCTGCTGCCATGGAGCCAAGCATCCCTCAGGGACCTAGGCACCCTGTGGGCTGTTCCTGGAAGGCTGGATCTAGTTTGCTGTGGCAAGGCTCAACCCAGGCTATGCTGTGGCCCTTTCCAACCGAGGGGGAACAGCCTTTCTGTGGGTTCTGCCACCCTAGAATTTGTTAGAGTCATAATTTTAAGGCATTTGGAGTAGTCTGGGGAAGAACTTCTGGGAATTCCTGCTTCCATTCTGCCATCTTGGCTCTACCCCCCATAACTGTATTTTCTAATTTAAATAAGTTCCAATATATCTTTTCTTATTTGTTTTGATACTGGACATCTTTGTTATTCTTTCTGTGTGTCTCTTCTGGAACTGATGGAAAAGGGATCAAACCTTGAATACAGATTTTGTAATCTTCCTTACACTCACTTTTTACCCATTAGATGGCCAATATTTAAGAAAGTAAATAGATATATTTCTATCCCCTATCTTTAAGGAGAGTGGAGTAATATCCTCCAACTCTAAATTCCTATTTCCCCTTCTGGTAGGAATGAATACCTCCTTTGGAGAAGGATGGTGAAAGAAGAATTGGAGAGGTCTATTCTGCTTGCCTTTGAGTCACACAAGGACAGCCTTCACTAAACATGGACCCCTCACTATAAATGGGGCTCATAAACTCTTCCTTACATGTACAATAAGCTTGAAAAGGTACTTTGGAGCCAGATAGTGATGAGTCTTTTTTACCTTGAAAACATTAGAGAATCACTGAAGGTTCTTAAGAAGGGAAATGACAAGGTCAGACTTGTGCCTTAGAAACATTGTTTTGATGTGATTCTGTGGTTTCCTGAAGCTTTACATTTTCTTTTCTCAGATTCATTTTCTGTAATTGCTCCAGGAGCTGATATTGGTGGATTTATGTTGGTGATGAGGAAATCAAATGATGATGATTCTGCTTTATGTGATTCAGACATAGGAAGGAGAAAGTGGCCATTCCAGTAATTCTCAATTAGTGAAGAAATAAGGACCAATGACATAAGCCACAAAAATTAATTTGACTTTTACTTCATTTTCACTGCTGAGTACTGAAGGATGAAGCAGGAAATCATGACGTTGCCATTTTCCCATTTTAAATTCTGGGAAGCTTGATTTTGTTGTTCTATTTGCTATATCTGTTCCCTCACTCCCCAACTTAATTGAAGCTCCATTTAGAAGAAAGAGACTATTGGAATCAGAATGAGGGGGAATTGAAATTGATCAGGAGGAATAATTCCCATCCAGGATCATTAAAGAAATGGAGAAAAGAAGGCTTAGGAGTGGTAGAAGTGTGTTTGTGTGTGTGTGTGTGTGTGTGTGTGTGTGTGTGTGTGTGTGTGTGTATGTGTGTGTTTGTGTGTATGTGTGAGTAGGTGTGTGTAGGTGTATGTGTGTGTGTGTGGATGTGAGAGATTCAGAGAATACAGAGAAAGAGGTAGGGAGTGAGGGAGAGATAGAGAGAAAGAGAGAGAGAGAGAGAGAGAGAGAGAGAGAGAGAGAGAGAGAGAGAGAGAGAGAGAGAGAGAGAGACAGAGAGAGAGACAGAGAGACAGAGATGTAGGCAGAGGGAGAGAGACAGACAGAGACAGAGAGAGACTGAGAGAGAGGCATGACAAAGAGAGATTATATTTGTCAAGACAGCTACGTTGAATATTTGAAATATTGTAATGTGGAAAAAATGATTAGATTTGCTCTTTTTGACCTAAAAGAGCAGACCTAGGAAATGTAACTGTAAGCTAAAGGAGTCAATTCAAACTCTATTTGAAGAAAAGTTGCTTAATCATTACAACTGACTATAAAGTAGAATGGGTTATTTCAGGTAGTAGAAGATTCTCCCTAGGTCTTTAAGCAATGACTGGAGGTAAGATTCATGTTCAGTTATGAGGATGATCTCTGTTTTTGTAATTCTGAGATTTCTGGCTGTTTATATTTAGCTAGAAGGAGGTTTGTGTTGGTAAATGTTTAACAACTGGCTCTCTAAGGGGAAAAATACACACAATTTGCTTTAAAATTTATCTGAGTTAAAAGAAATTAAAAAAAACTAAATGTATCTGAATTGTTAACATTTTCCTCCGTTTCCTCAAGTCTAGATAATTAATCAAACAGTAAATCAAGGTCTGTAGTGTTTGCAGATTTCTGAGGTATAAATGCTTCCACTGAAAATTTTGCAATCATCTCTCAAACCTGTGGAGGTTGGTTTAGCACACACCTCTCTGGAAAGGACTTTAGAAATCATTTGTCCTCCTTCCTCATTTTACAGAAGAGGAAATTGGGCTTAACTTGTGGAAGGTAACAAAGCTGACTAGTTGGATGAATCAGGACTAGAATCTCCATCTTCTGACTTCTGACTTCAAGAGAGAGCACTGGCAGTTTACCTTTTTTATTCACAAAGCCCTCCAGAGCTCATTTTTTCTTAAAGGACCATCCTTAAGCAAAATAGTTCTCAATTTCTTCTTTGATATAGAACCAAGTGATCCAGGCTCCCTTTTATTTAGAATGTAAGAGGCAAGATCTTGTAGCATTTCTGGGATGAGGTAATGTGAACTATATTCTTTCATCAATTGAAAATGAAAAAAAAAACAGGGAAAAAGTCTCGAATAAAATAGTAGAAATATGTCAAAGAAAAGTTCTTTAAAGTCAAGTCTACATTGTCTCACATTAAATGGAGAATTGAGGGAATTGGGGAAAAGTTGAAAAAAAACCAAATCTGAGTTTTCTCTGATCAAAGTAGGGTAGAGAGAGGAGGGAGGGAGGGAGGAAATGAAGGAGGGAAGGAGAGAAAGAGAGAGAGAGAAAGAGGGAGAGAGAGAGAGAGAGAGAGAGAGAGAGAGAGAGAGAGAGAGAGAGAGAGAGAGAGAAGAATCTGCACAGTGAGTCATTTGGACAAAAGGAAAACTAGTTGTCAAGACTGTCTGGGTATCCTACTCAATGTATGAGAACTTTTCATGCATAATCTTTCTTTTTGAAGGCTCACAGTTTGGGCTTCACTGAATTGAAATAATTGGAGTTTATTTCTGCTGTAGGTATTTAGCCCAAGGCTAAGACCAAAACTAAGATGAAACTGAGATTTGCCCACTTACTGTGGTCATTGATTTAGCCCTGATTTAGAAATTGAAAAATAGAGAGTAATTAGTTTTGTTACCCTTTCCCAAATTAGCTGGTTCTCACAACTGAACATGGCTTTTTACAGATAATCTAGATAGAAATTTGTATTTCTAATGCTGGAAATGTGCATAGAACAAATTTAGTAGGAGGATCAAAATTTCAGCTTTCTCCTTTCCCTCTCAGCAGAAATGGAAATGAAAGCATGGGAGTGATGGGAATGGAAGAATAAAATTTAAGATAGCTTAGAGCTTCTGTGGGTAAGCATTTTTAAACAGTTGGGCAAGGTGCAAGGGAAAGTTTAGTCTTGCATTTAGTCAAATTATATAAGTATGAATCCTGCCTCTGCCATTTACTATATATATATATATATATATATATATATAATCCTTGGGATAAGTCACTTGATCTCTCTAGGGCTCTATTTCAATATCTGTAAGATCAAACTTATACAAGATGACTTCTTTATTGTTTCCAGCAATAAAATCTGTCAAAGGGAATGCCAGAACTAGGAGGGACCTTAGAGATCATTTTACCAGTGGGGAAACAGAGGCCTAGAAGTGTCAAGTGATATGTCCAAAGTTGCACTGTTACTCATTGATAGAACAGAGAATATTATTTTACAATATTAATTTTTATTTCTCTTTGGGTTCCTGGACATTTTTCAAGTTTTCCCTTGGTGCCTTATGTTGGCATGGTAGTACCCTGCTTTTTGAAGGCTATACTAATGGAGTGCAAGTTCTGTCAGACCTTACCAGACTGCAAGGACATTGATTATTGATTCTGGGATGAGGCAATAGGCACCATTGGCAGTGGATGTTTTCTGAGGATGATCCCAGTTAAGTGCAAGCAGGCTTATTGATACACAGTTGGTTATGAATATAACAGGGACTGGTGCATGAACAAAATGAATCACCTTTCCTAGGGTGATACCAGTTCATTATGGAGAAGGATTAGGATGACTCCTTCCATGAGAGCAGTGATGATGTGGGATTAGAATGCCTGGAAGAGACTTGAGCATGTAAATACATTTTTATAACTCTTCTGTTCTGTTAATCATGTGGTCTCTTTGGGCTTTATTTTTTGACTGCTCTCTTGGTTTGATTTCTTTGTTGATAGTATCTGGTGAGAGAAGGTGCTATAAAGGTATAAGTTTGGGATTTTCTCCTTTCTGAGTTTACAGTTCAGTTGCAGTGAATCAGGGCTCTGTCCTTTGTGTCAATATTTGTTTTGTTTTCTTTTTAAATGAAGAGATTCGTGAGTCCAACTGCTTGAATTTGTGAAGGACAGGAGAATGAACATCCAGGAGTCTGTGTCCCAGCACTTACCTGGGGTTTTTCAGTCAACTCAGAATCAACAGAGGTGACTAGTGACAAAGTAGATGGAATGAGGAAGTGGTCCTGGAGTGAGGAAGACTAATCTTACTCAGATCAAATCTGTCCTCAGATATTTACTGGGTGACCCCAGGCAAGTCTTTTAACTTTGTCTGCCTCAGCTTCCTCATCTGTAAAATGAGTTAGAGAAGGCAATGGTAAACCTCTATAGTATCTTTGCCAAGATAACTCCAAATGTGGTCATGAAGAGTCAGATAAAACTGAATAACAACAGTATTTGTGCCTGAGGAGCAGAGAGTAACCTTTGGTAGTGATCTTTGGGTTACACACCAGTGGTACTAATATAAGGCCTCATTTGTCAGTGATGCTGCATTTAAATGTGAATTTGCTATGACAAATGTTATGTAGAAATTAAGCTAAGTAATTCTGAACTTCCTCTCCCCTGTGCTTAAGGTAGGATAAGGGAAATTGTACCTCTAATGTGTTGATGTTAAAATGTTTATGTTTTTGTTCTTGCTATATTTTTGAAATACATATCCCTTTGTAAAAATTATTTAATATTAAGTGATTAAATATAACCAGGGCACTAAGGGTGACTAATAGTGGAGGAAACAGGTAATGGGGACTCTGTAAAGAAATTTTCAGACTCTTCAGGGCACCCTGAGACCACTGAGGGGATATTGCTAGACTCATTCTGGGAAAATATGTGAAATAATGAATTTGAGCGGCTATAGCAGCTCATGAAGCCCATTCTTAAGCAACAGAGGGGTTGCAATATTTGTCAGTGTACCAGAATACCCAGATCAATGGAACTGCAGATTTTTGAAGTTTTGAAGCAGAAGTATGAGTTTTTGTAGTATTCTTTTTCTTTTTTAAAGCAGTGAACTAAAAGGGTGTAGGGTATATTTGGGGAGGATTAAAATTTCTGTGTGAGGGCTTGTTGAGACATTTTCAGGGCTGCTCATTGCTTTTGGTGAACGTCTAAATCTCACTTGTAGCTCCAAGAGGCTATACACAGCAGCCAAAACCCAGTAAAATTCTCAGCAGATGGGCTGAACCAGGTAGAAGGCAACCAATAGATTTCAAACCCATCAGTCAAGTTGAGGGATGTGTATTCTAAGTATGTGAAGATTTCTCCCCAGCAAAATGGGCAGAAGAGAACAATTTGTTCCAAAGGCCATGAAGGTGACTGAAGCAGGTATTGTGAAGTACTTAGAGATTGGTTCATACATCAAAGACACTAAGGTCATTCACTACCTCCCAGGCCATCACCAGTCACCTTGACTGTTGTTTTGTAACTGAACTTTGTTTTGTCTTTGGAAGAGGGAGGGAGACTGATGACTTCTTGTTAGTCTACCTCACTTAAGTCTAATTCATGCATAAATTAAGATATCACCCATCATCTTCTATTTAACTCCAGTATTGTGATGTCTTTGGTTCTCTTCAAAAAAAGAACGATCAATAATAATCAAAATCACTTACATATAGTTTGCTCACATCTATAGTTGCTTCAAAATGTAAGATGTATGTATGTTATATTATTTTAAATTTTCTTTAATTTTATCTCCCTAACTAGATTGTAAATTTCTTAAAGATGATGATACTTTATTATAATTCTTTTCTTACTTCGTAGAATATAGTAGAGAATTGGGCACAGAATTAACTCTATAAATATTTGTTGATGGGTTCCATATAGAAGGGAATATTTTTTCTTTATCTCTTTTTGGTCTGGTTCTGATGTTATCATCATCTCTCATCATAAGACAGGTAGGTGACACAGTGGAATCAGGAAGACCTGGGTTCAGTTTAACCTCAGAGTCTTACTAACTGTGTAACCTTGGATAAGATGCTTAACTTATTTGTCTCAGTTTCCTCAGCTTTAAAAGTGGGATAATAATAGCCTTGTGAGTATGTTTGTGGGTATGTATGTACACACACACACATACACACACACACACACACACATATATATACATATATATGTGTATATATATATACATATATATGTATATATATATATGTATATATATGTAATAGAACAAATAACCCTACCTTCATAGGGGTTGTTGCGAGGATCAGCTGAGATAATATTTGTTTTTTCTTTTAAAAGTTTTATTTATTTTGAATTTTACATTTTTCCCCTAATCTTAATTCCCTTTCCCACCCCACCCCCAAGGAAGGCAATTGGCCAGTCTTTACATTGTTTCCATGGTATACTTTGATCCAAATTGAATGTGATGAGAGAGAAATCATATCCTTAAGGAACAAACATAAAGTATAAAAGATAGCAAGATCAGACAATAAGATATCAGTTTTTTCCCCTAAATTAAAGGTAATAGTCTTTGGTCTTTGTTCAAGCTCCACAGTTCTTTATCTGGATACACATGGTATTCTCCATCGCAGACAGCTCCAAATTGTCCCTGATTGTTGCACTGATGGAATGAGCAAGTCCATCAAGGTTGATCATTGCCCCCATGTTGCTGTTAGAGTGTACAGTGTTTTTCTGGTTCTGCTCATCTCACGCAGCATCAGTTCACACAAATCCTCCAGACTTCCCTGAATTCCCATCCCTCCTGGTTTCTAATAGAACAGTAGTGTTCCATGACATACATATACCACAGCTCGCTAAGCCATTCCCCATTTGAAGGACATCCACTTGATTTCTAATTCTTTGCCACCACAAACAGGGCTGCTATGAATATTTTTGTACAAGTGTTGTTTTTACCCCTTTTCATCATCTCTTCAAGGTATAGACCCAGTAGTGGTATTGCTGGATCAAAGGGTATAAACATTTTTGTTGCCCTTTGGGCATAGTTCCAAATTTCTCTCCAGAAAGGTTGGATGAGTTCACAGCTCCACCAACAATGTAATAGTGTCCCAGATTTCCCACAACCCTTCCAACAATAATCATTATCCTTTCTGGTCATATTGGCCAGTCTGAGAGGTGTGAGGTGGTACCTCAGAGAAGCTTTAATTTGCATTTTTCTAATAAGTAATGATTTAGAGCTATTTTTCATATGACTATGGATTGCTTTGATCTCCTCATTTGTAAATTGCCTTTGCATAACCTTTTACCATTTGTCAATTGGGGAATGGCTTTCTTTTAAACAACATTTTTACTGGGGTGGCTAGGTGGTGCAGTGGATAGAGTACCGGTCCTGGAGTAAGGAGTACCTGAGTTCAAATCTGGCCTCAGACACTTAATATTTGCCTAGCTGTGTGGCCTTGGGCAAGCCACTTGACCCCATTGCCTTGCAAAAAAATCTAAAAACAAAACAAAAAGAAACATTTTTACTCAGTTTTCTTTATATTTTAGAAATGAGTCCTTTATCAGAAAAATTAGTGTATAGGTTGTTTCCCAGTTTACTACATTTCTTTTGATCTTGGTTACAGTGGTTTTGACTGTGCAAAAGTTTTTTAATTTAATGTAATCGAAATCATAGTTTGCTTTTAGTGATGTTCTCCATCTCTTCCTTAGTCATAAACTGCTTCCCTTTCCATAGATCTGACAGTTAAACTAGTCCTTGTTCTTCTAGTTTGCTTATAGTATTGCTTTTTATGTCTAAATCCTGTATCCATTTGGATCTTGTCTTGGTATAAGGTGTGAGGTGTTGGTCTAATCTAAGTTTCTTCCATACTAACTTCCAATTTTCCAATTTGATCAGAGAGAGTTTTTATCCCAATAGCTGGGCTCTTTGGGTTTATCAAACAACAGATTACTATAATCGTTTCCTGCTATTTCACCTAGTCTATTCCACTGGTCCACCACTCTATTTCTTAGCCAATACCAGACAGTTTTGATGACTGATGCTTAGATCAGGTAGGGCTAAGCCACCTTCTTTTGTACTTTTTTTCCCCCATTAAATCCCTGGAAATTCTTGACATTTTATTTCTCCATATGAATTTACTTAAATTTTTTTCTAACTCATTAAAGTAATTTTCTGGAATTTTGATTGGTAAGGCACTAAACAGGCAGTTTAGTTTTGGTAAAATTGTCATTTTTATTATATTAGCTTAACCTATCCATGAGAAGTTGATGTTTGCCCAGTTATTTAAATCTGATTTAATTTGTGTGAGAAGTGTTTTATAATTGTTTTCAAAAAGTTTCTGAGTCTACCTTGGCAAATAGATTCCCAGGTATTTTATATTGTCTGAGGTTACTTTGAATGGAATTTCTCTTTCTAGCTCTATATAGAAAAGTTGAGGATTTATGAGGGTTAGTTTTATACCCTGCAACTTTACTAAAACTGCTAATTGTTTCCAGTAGTTTTTTTGGATGATTTCTTGGGATTCTCTAGGTTTACTATCATGTAATCTGCAAAGAGTGAGTTTTATTGGATTAATATTATATCTGGGCAATTGTAGCCAACTTTTTTTTTGTCAGTGTTCTGGTTCTGATACGGTATATTGATTAACAGTAATAATTTGGGTCTGTATTTGTTATATGAGGCTTTGTAACCCATTGCTTTTTGAAAGATAGTTTTCAATATACAATTGTGACTTTTAAGATATCTTGTAGAGATATTAATTTTTGCAAACACAAGTGTTCAGTTGTGAAGTTTCTACTATTTCTTTGTATGATATGTAGTGATCATCAATCCTACCACCTTAAGATAACCTGTCTGTAATTTCTAGTGACAATGACCTGGTCCTGAATAGCCTTCATAAACCTTTCCATTTCTAAAGAAATTTACATGACTCATGTTCCTTTCCCTTTCTCCTCTTTTTCTTCTTCCTCATTATATGGTCATTTTTTTTTCTAGTCATCTTGACATAATTTGATGGCACTATTGTTTCTTTGTAGAGATAAAGGGAGAGTTAGATTCTTCCTCCTTCTCCTGTTGGATCAGCTTGAATGTGTTTACTCCCATATAATGTATCAAAGCTTCAATTCCTGATATGTTCCAATAATTCAATTATATGAATATTATTGAATATCTGTTTGGCATGTAACTATACTAAGAATTTGAGGAAATACAAAAAAGTCAAAAATAAAATTTCCATACTCTACTGGATGATGGATAAAAGGGAATATGACTAATAATAAAAATGTCATATGAAATATTTTCATCAAATGTAAAGATCTACACAAATATTATTGTCTCATTTCAGCTTCACACTAACCTGGTAAGTCAGGACATATCATTACCCTCATTTTCATAGTCTTAGAATTAGAGTGGATTAAGTTCACTTAGTTTAACTTGTAGCTAGAGCATAGATTCTTTACAATATTCCCAAGGAACTTCCTTCTGAAGCCAATTGCACTGATTGATGATTATTTCTCATGGACCACTCACTATTTCAGGTAAATCCTAGGCATTCTTCCATTCACTTTATACTCTTGTGCTCTCTTCCCTTTTCATCGACCATTTATACCTTCTTGCTTTATCCTCCCTCAATTTTAAACTATTATTAAATGAACTTTTCCTTGTTTTTGTTTGGGATGTGATAATCTATTCTCCAATGGCTTCATTTACTATCCTTATAACTTCCTTAGGTATTCATTCCCCACTGGATGTTGCTTTCCTATAAGAATGTAGGTTTCTTGAGATGTAGATTGTCTTTACTTTTCCATTTTTATCCCCATTGCTTACTTAGCATAGTAATTGATATATAGTAAACATTAAATAAATGATTTTTCTTTCATTAATTCTGTCATTCAGTCTTGAGAAGTAGACTAGTCTCAGGGAGACTTAAAAACTTTACCTTTTCTCATTTTGGAATAACTAATTATTAGGAAAGCTTTTCCTTAAAAGAAATCAAAAATCTACTTTCTGACTTCTGGGATCGAGAAGAATAAGACTAGTCCTCTTCTCCCCAGCAGTTCATTACATTTAAGATTGGGGCTATATTTCTCCCTAAGTCTTTTTGTCTTCAGGAAAAACATACCTGAGTCTTTTAAGAATCTTTGTATAACATATAGTCAATTCTCAATTTTCACAGGGTAATGGTCCTAGAAAAGGTTGTGAAAGTCAAAAACACAAATGTTGATATATTGAATCTATGGGAAATAGGGGTCAATGTGGTCATCAAAAATTAAAATCTTAAAATGCAGTTTTTGCATATAATTATGTATAACAAAATATTAATTTTTATAACATACCTTTCTTCTATTATAGTTACCAGGAAATAACCCTTAAATTCAATATGCAAAATAATGTTGGTAACATGCAAGACATTTTTGACTAGTAATTCCCTAAAATTTTATGATTTTTGTGCTAACATCTCAATAAAAAATTGAATCCAAACATGTCACTCATAATACATGAAATCTACACTACTATAAAAATGTACAGCAAATAAAAAGTTGAAAAGTAAACATTTTTTAAAATTTAAAAACATTTTTTAACTTGAATCTTGCCTTCCGCTATGACAGATGGCAGTGTGAGGGCATGGCATTGTATGCTATACTTCTGTGAACCTCTCTATATTGTTCACTTTCTGAAAACTAAGGGAGAAGTTTCTGGTACATTTATTGCTTCAGTCCAGTGGATAGTTTCCCAGTCACTTTTGAGCAGAGTCAATGCTTCTCAAGAGCTTCCCAAGGAAAATGCCGCCCCCCCCCCCCCCCAGCTAAATACTCCAAACTATGCTGCTATGTTCCTTTCTTCTTTCACACTCTCTGTGCCCACAGAATAGTTTGGCTCTAGATTGAGTTGGGAGCAGCCAAAGGAGGCAGCCAAGTTTTGCCCCAGCAGCTTTTCCATTGACTCAGAAGACCCCAAGATAGACAAGCTCTGATATCACCTGGCTCTATTAGGTATAGCTAAGAATATGTATGGTTACCACACAAAAGTGAAAATGAAGTCACTAATAAAAGCACGAGAATGCTTTAAGTCAGTAAGTTAAACTTGTGAATGCTGATGATCAAATGCAATTTTGAATTCCTGCTCTTGTTTTTACCATCTTATGAATTCACTCTAGTTGTCTATTTCCCTTCTAAAATGTGGTTGTCAGAGCTGGACAAAATCCTCCAACTGTATGTAGACTGCATAGGGCAGAGCAAAGTAAAACTATATCGACCGCCTTCCTTTTTCTAAATATACTTCACTTTTGTTAAGGCAGTCTAAGATCAAATTTACTTCTTTAATTTTTTTTCTACATATAGCTCCCTTATATCTATCCTCATGTAGTTTTGAACTCAATATCAAGTCTTTGCAGCTACTCCAAAGTTCATTTTATTACACACTGATTACTTGTTCTTTTGAGGTCTCTTTAGATTGCATTTCTATTATCTATCCCTCTGCATTTGCTATCTCAGCTTTACCTCATTTGAAAATGACAAACTTACCATCTATTTCCTTATTCAAATCACTGAACAAATCGAGGCTTAGGACAGAATGCTCAGAGACTTCACTAGAGAAATCCCATTCACTGGCATCACCTACCAGTCCCTGACTCTGAATACTCACCTCATCCTGAATCCATTTAGTGGTATTAATCATCCAATCCAATTTTTTTCCTTCTTCCCCAT
Organism: Macrotis lagotis; assembly: GCF_037893015.1. NCBI lineage: Eukaryota > Metazoa > Chordata > Mammalia > Peramelemorphia > Peramelidae > Macrotis > Macrotis lagotis. The sequence goes on along the minus strand of NC_133658.1, from coordinate 260,205,906 downwards.
AAGGATACCACTATGTCAAGTGCTTTGCTGAAATATAGGCATATTTTTATATTTTCCTGATCTTTGTAAGAAGACTCTCCAGAAAAAAAATCAAGTCAATATAGCATGAATTGTTCTTAATGAGTTGGTGTTACACACCAACTGGTAACTGCCAACTGGTAGGAGAGTACATTCTTGTTTGTATGGGGGAATTTTTCTTTTTCTTTCTTTTTTCTTTTTTAAGGTTTTTGCAAGGCAATGGGGTTAAGTGGCTTGCCCAAGATCACACAGCTAGGTAGTTATTAAATGTCTGAGGCCGGATTTGAACTCAAGTACTTCTGATTCCAGGGCCAGTGCTCTATCCTCTGTGCCACCTAGTCGCCCCTGGGGGAGTTTTTCTTATCACTTATTTTGTTAGGTTTCTAAATCAAAAGTCCTTTATTAGGAACTAATTTGTCTTGATACAGGGAAAGAACAAGTTGGTGATGGTTTTTAATCTATAGTTTTAATTGGAGTGTGAACCCAGATGTGAGGAGGACCTTGGATGCTTCATTTTTGTTAAGGTAGTCTATGAAGAGAGAAGAGAACCTGCTCAAAAGGGAAGCTACTTCTATAGAAGATGATCTCTGAGAGTCTACTCTTGTTCCCTTGACTTCCTTGACTCTTGCCTCTCTCTCTCATCCCATCATATCCAGTCACATACTGTTTGTTACCAAAAAAGTAATCAAGAAGACAACAGCAATTAATGATCCACATGCCTACTTTCTTATATCTATAAAGTATGAGAATTACGTAACAAATTAATATTTTTGTCTACTCCTGACCATCAATCTAATTCAGAAATGCAATATCTCTCATCTTGATAATTGTAATAGCCACAGTTTAGTACTGGTAGTATCTTCTGTCTCCAATCCATATTCCATCTATTTTTCAAAATAATTTTCCTGGCGCACGTCTGCTCATGTTTGTTCAAAGAAACTTTAATGCTTCTCTCCTTTATCAAGATAAAATATACAAGCCTCAATCTAGCCCTTCTGACTCTATCCTATTTACCCAGACTTTTTATTCTCTTTCTAAAAGTTCTACATTTTAGTTTTCCTTATCTCTATTCCTTTGTACTGATTGGTCCTATATCTACATAATTCTTCATTGGTATTTCTTAAAATTAGTTTTCTTTAGGCTCATCTCAGATTCCATCTTTTTCAGAAGCTACTTTGAGTCAAATGACTATTAGGGCTCATCTTCTTCCTTTTACTTCTCCAATTATCATGTACATATGTCTCTGTTGACTTGCTATTTCCCCTGCAGTAGATGATACAATTTTAGAATCACAGAACTAACTCTTTGAGCTTCAGGACTGATTTTCATTTTGTCTTCCAGTGCCTAGCCCAACACTTTAATCATAATAGGTACTTATTACAAACTTGTTGGATTTGATTGGACTGTAATTTTTTTCATTAAGGATGATTTTGATATATGTACAGACAATTCTCATTCTTTATAGAGATGAGAAAGTAGGCATGTGGATCATTAATTGCTGATATCTTCTTGATTATCTTTTTTTGGTAACAATACTATTCTTTTGAAATTTTCTCCTCTTTGAAATCTCAAGGAAATTAATTCCTGAGGGCCTTTTAAATGATGTCATTTCCAGAACAGATTCTGTTTGAACTTGATTGGGTCCAGTCACTTTCCCCAATTTCATTGTCTTCGAGTGCTATTTTCACTTCCTTGAAAAGTACATTAGAAATTGGTAGAGTATTGACTGGATTTGGAATTGGAGGAATTCAGTTTATAATATTTGAGACTTTACTGTAGAGCCCTGAAGAAACAAATGAAAGAACACTCATATCTCCTTAGGAAACCATAGAAAACTGTTCTCAGTTTGAGATGAGAGTTGGTAAAAAAAATTCTCTATAAAAGTCAAATTTCAAATAGAAGGAAATGTGCAACCCCAGCCTTTTCTGGGCATACCCAGATCACCAAACATGGAAGTGATCTGAAAGCTTTGGAGTGTGTTTAGATTGCATCACCTACTATATGACTGTGTCTGTTATCTTTCTCTGAATTGGTTGCCTGTGTCATTAAAACTGGCTTTTTCCCCCCTGCAGTTTTCTTTTTGAGGCATTCTGCTAGAAGATCATAGTTTACCAACAACACAGATACCAAGAACCGAATCAGTTAGAGTAGTAGGTTTTCTTCCCTTGCTCTTTCTTTTACTCTGGCTCCAAGAAATGGGTCTGAGGGTGCTTCTTTTCTGTATTGTTTGTCCTCTTTAGTTTTAGGTGATGCAGGTATTCTTATGGAACTTGGGAGTTAGAGTTATGACCCACCTGGAGGATTGCAGTCAGTTTAACAAATGTTATATTCAATTCAAATTAACTTGAAAAAAAATCATGTATCAGTATCGATTAACTACCTATGTGACAGCCACTATGTTAAGCACTAGGGATATAAAGACAAAAGTGAAACTGTCCTTTCCCTCAAGAAGCTTACATTATATTGTAAGAGACAACATTAATGTATACCTCTACAGTTGAGGACACTCTACAGTTGATTTATATGGGGAAATGAATAAAAGTATTTAATATGGATATTCTTTATATATTTATATATTGCATATATACTTTATATATATAGTATATAAATATATACCATATTACATGGAATTGTGTGTGTGTGTATGTGTGTGTGTGTGTGTGTGTGTGTGTGTGTGTGTGTATATGTGTGTGTGTTTATGTATGTGTAATACAAAGCATTTTGGAAGGGAAAATACCAGTCTTTGATAGGATCAAGGAAAATTTCATGTAGAAAGTAACTCAAGCAAATGAGAGATTCTGGTAAATGACAGTGAGGAGGAAGGAAATTCTAGACATAAGAGATAGCCAGGACTAAGGCCCAAAAATGGGAGATAAAAGAGCAACTATGTATGAAGTAGAGCAAGTAGGCCAACATGTCTGGAAAATAGTACACAGAAGAGAAAATAGTACACAGAATGAGAAAATGGGAAAGGTAAAAAAAAGGAGAACTTTACATGGAAAACAAAAAACTTTTTATTTAATCCTGGAGATAATGGGAAGCTCCTCTGTCAGGGTCAGACCTACATTTTAGGAAATTCTCTTTAGAAGTTATGTGTAGGATGGATTGGAGTGGGGAGAGATTTCAGGCAAAGAGTTCAATTAGAAGGTAATTGCAAAAGTACAGGTAAGGGTGATGATTAAAAAACGGATTGGTATCACATGAGTGGAAAGAAGAAAATTAAAACTGTTGTGGAGTTAAAGATGATGATATTTGGCAATGAACAGATATATGGGAGGAGGGAGAGTGAGGTGTAAAGGTTGACAGTGAAATTGAGAGCCTCTAGGAGTTAAAGTATGGTAATGCCTTTAATAGTCATTGGGAAGTTCAGAAGAAAAATGGGATTTTGGGGGGATGAAAGATAAGTTTTGCTTTGAGTATGTTGAGTTTGAATTGCTTATAGTATATCCAGTTTCAAATGTCAATTTCAAAAGACAATTTCTGATGCAGGATTATGGAATCATCTGCATAGAAAAGATTAAAAATGAGGCTTATTTGGAGGCTACCATTTAGCCTTTGCACCATGATATTGGCATGCATTCATATCTTCTTTTTGTTTATTTTATTTTATTTTTCCAATTACATGCAAAGATAGTTTTCAACATTCATCCTTTTGCAAGCTTTGAGTTACACATTTTTCTACCACCCTCTATTCTCTCTGCCCTCTCCATAGCAGTAAACAGGTTGTACAGATACAATTATGTTAAACTTATTTCCATATCAGTCATGTTATGAAAGAAAAATTAGGACTAAGGGAAGGAAAAAAAACACACCTGTATCTACTTATGCAGTCTCCAAGACCTCAGTTTCTGAAAGCACAGTCATTAACTATCATTCATTTTGACTATGCTTTCAATAGTTCTCTCATCTGCAAAATCAGAATAATAATAGAACCCATCTCACAGATTATTATGACAATTTAGTGAAAAACATTTGTTAAATCCTTGGGTCAGTGCCTTAGGACCTAATAAATGTTTGTTTTCTTCCCTTTACCTGCAATGACTCTCCATGATGCCATTTGGAATTTCTTGGCAAAGATACTGAAGTGGTGTCATTTCCTTCTCCAGTTCATTTTATGGATGAGGAAACTGAGGCAAACAGGGTTAAGTGACTTGTCCAGGATCATACAGCTATTAAATGTCTGATGCCAGATTGGAACTCAGGAAGAGGAATCTTACTGACTTTAATTTAGCTCTATCTATTGTTTCATTTGTTATATCAGTCATAGAGAATCAAGTCTCACAGCATAAATAATATGTATCAGTTGCTAATTCATGGGGAAACTTTGTGAACCTAGATTCACAAATTTGTGATTGAGGAGCTTCTTTCCTTCCTCACCTCAAAGCATGGAAGATATCATGTTTTCTGTTGGCTGACAACATGGGTAATGACTACTGAGTCATGGATGTGAAGCAAGTTAGTAGGAAGTAGTGTGAGGCAAAGGCAAATATCACCAATTTGTGTGGCTCTCTGGAGATGTGGTGCTACTCTTAATCTTAGTGCCAATTTTTACAAAGTTGCCTTCGTATAGCAAATCCAAAATCCCACATTTTATGGGTACATCATGGGTTAAAAGGATATATATATATATATATATATATATATATATATTTATATATGTATATATATATGTATATATATGTATATGTATATACACACATTGTGGATTACTAGAAGAGGGTCACTAAGTTTCAAAAGGGACAGAAAATCTCCTTCAGTTTATAGGTGGAACTTAGAGATGATCTATACTAAATCTTTCATTGAAGAGATGATCCTGGAAGCTCAGAGTGGTGATTGAACTTGCCAGTATTAATGCTGGTTAGGGCATTGGACTTCATGATCCTAGATTTAAACCAATGTTTTTGTAAGGATATTTTTACTGTTCACCTTATTTTTAACTTGGTTTTGTGCTTGTCATCTCCACTGAATTTGTAGGCCCTAGCAGAACCATGCAAATTGAAAATGCTCAATATTTTTTCGATGAATACAAATTTATTAATGATCAAATATTTTACAGATGGATAGTCATTTCTTGAAGTGTTTGTAGAGAGTATGAAACAGAGTCTCATTTCCATTGTGTCTTACCTTTAATGGAGTGCATCACTTAACCTCTCAGGGTCCAGGTTACTTGCAAAGATTCTAAATTGAAGTTGAAGAGATCTACACGGGAAGGGGGAATTTTCTCCCTGGAAGCTCCTTACATAGATGAGACAACACTGAAACATATTATAAAAGAACATAGAATGGCAGTGGTTATCTCCTGCTACATCCCTTTTACAAATAATCAGAAAACATCCTCTTCAAGAAGGGGATGTATTCTTCAGGATCATACTTTATCCAAGGCTCTTTGTTATAACCCTGAGTTTCCTCCTTTTTCATTATTTCAACATGCTTAAAATGATATTCATCACTAAGGCTCTAGGAGATGAGAACAGAAAATTGCATTTATGCTGATGAATAAAAGGAAATGATGATGAGCTTATTAGAAGAAATACTTATTTTAATACTTTCCGGCTCGGAAATTTCATTGATGAGAATACTCTTTCAACTGACTCTAATCACAACCCCTCTCCAACTTACTGGAGAGTTTTTCAGAGCTATTGTCGACCAAAAATTTATACCCTTCAGATAATTTGGTGGTATGTTATTCTGAACTGAGATAGTTTTACCCCAGGATAAAAGATTAATAGTACATAGCTGAACTGTGAGAGTAAAGTTCTACTTTTATGCATTGCTGTGGGTTGGAGGTGACTTGATGTTCTCAAATGCTTTGTTAGCAGAAAAAAAAAACACTTTCTAGGTCAAACAATCAATCATCCAGCATTTACTCAGCATCTACTATTTGTTAGCATTTGAAGATACAAAGACAAAAGTGAAACAGTCCCTGTCCTCAAAGAGCTTACTTTCTATCTGGCATCTGAGAGCAACAGTATTATAAAATAGAAATTTAATTTCAAAGTTTTACAAAGGATAATGAAAAATGTTTATGCACATAAGAATGATATAAAATATGCATGAAATAAATATTTTTTTAGTAGTTGAAGACACTAGCTGCTGAGAAGAGGGAAACAAGAAAGGCTTCAAGTGAAAAGGTGGTCCTTGAACAGAACTTTAAAGGAGAAAAGAGATTTAAAAAGGTGGGTGTGTTCTAGATATGGGGAACAGACAGTGGGAGATGAAGTTTCCTATGTGAAGAATAAAAAGTCAGTTTTGGTAGACTGTAGAGTATAGGAAGGATATGGTTTGAAAAGAAAAACTGAGGCCAGGTTTTGCATGGTCTTAAAAGAAAGAGGGAGTGAAGTTTTCTCTTAGAGGCAATAGGGAATCATTGGAGTTTATTGACTCCAATGTTACAGTGATACAGTCATTTTTACATTTTTTTTACCTGTAAAATATTTTATTTTGAGCAAGAGCAGTTACATAATCAATCAAAAATTATGATGAGTTTGATCAGGAGTGAAGCCTGGAGAGGAATATTATTAGCTTTGTATTTAAGGAAAAATGTCCTATCAAACCTCTGTCTTGGATTACTCACACTATTTACTGCCTTCACACTGTCCCTTTTCTTGTGCTACTGAATAAAACCAGAAAAAATTATAAAACTTTGAGGTGCCCATACAAATTTGTTATATAATCTAAACTGGGTCCTCAAATTGAAAAGGCAATCCTTTTTACAGCTCCCTAATTGATTCATTATCACAGTAACATTTCTAAACCTCTTCATCCTTTTTAAACTTCCCATGGTTCCCTCCACTCTTCACCCTTTCAACTGAGAACCTTGCATCATATTTCACTGAAAAAATTCAGGCTATTTGTGCAGAATTCCTTTTTTTTGTATCTCATTCTCACCTCACATCACCTGAATGTCCTCTCTTTTCCTTACTAAGGCAAATCTCTCTACCTGCACAAGTAATCCCCCTCTATTTTATCTTCTCAAACAGATCGCTAGATTTAGATTCTATCACTGTCATTCTCACTAATCTTCAAACTTTCCCTATCTATTGGTTACTACCATTTTGCCTTAACAGATGTTCATGTATTCTCAGTCTGTCTTCACTTGCAGAATCTTTTTCTCTTTCATGAAGGACCTAAAAGGAATAGCTAAAATACTTGAGAAAGTTTACAATTGCTATTTTAACTTCCTTTCCTCTAATTCTTTTCTATATTTTTATCACATTGATGATTCTAGTTAGAGTTGATATAAGAGGGGGGGCGGAGCCAAGATGGCGACAAGAAGGGATCCTCTTAGGAGCTCTCTGATAAAACTCATAAGCTAAGGACTCTAACTAAATTTTCGAGAGACAGAACCCACAAAGGGACCCAGTGAGGCAGTTGTCCTACTCAAGGTAACCTGGAAAAGAGCAGAAAGGCTCTGCTCCCCGGGGTCTGAGGGGAGGCCTTGGAGGGGCGGCCTGCCAGAGCGAAAGAACTTCAGCCTCCCGGAGGTAGCCCCAGGGCGCTGGGAGCCGTGGCTCACAGCAGGGGGGGAGTCTCCTGAGCTGTACCCTGGGGAGCACTGGGCACAAAATGGGGGAACAGAGGGGGACCTCTGCCAGAGTGAGCACATGGAGCCCAGCCCTCAGGGCACACAGTGAGCAGCTTGGTCTTTCGGCAGCCCAGACCTGGAAACAGAAGCAGGCGGAGCCAGTAAGCAGGAGCCCCCAGGGCATGAGCCCATTGAGCTGAGGGAGGGGAGTGAAGAGAGAGAGAGAGAGACTGCCCAGCTCTGTCCTCTGCCCCTGGAACAGGACTCGGGCTCTGACCACATTCAGATCTTGATCCCAGTCTAGGCCCCCCCATAGAACAACAGGTTCCCCCACCTCGGCCCCATGGCAGAGGGGGGTGCTTATGGTCATTCACAGACCAGGAGGGAGGACAGAGCCTCACACACTGAGACCCTTGTGGGAATGTCCCAAAAGCTCAGGAAGCACCCCCAAACCAGGCCCAGGCTGGGAAAATGAGCAAGCAGAGAAATAAGAGGAAGACTATTGAGAAATATTTTGCAAATGAGCCCAAGAAGGATCAAAATACTCAGTCTGAAGATGGGGAAGCACAAGCTCCCGCATCTAAAGACTCCAAGAAAAACAAAAATTGGGCTCAGGCTATGACAGAGCTCAAAAAAGACTTTGAAAATCAAATGAGGGAGTTGGAAGAAAAACTGGGAAAAGAAAGGAGAGAGATGCAGGAAAAACATGAAAATGAAGTCAGCAGCTTAGTCAAGGAAATCCAAACAAATGCTGAAGAAAATAGCATGCTAAAAACCAGCTTAGGTCAAGTGGATAAAACAGTTCAAAAAGTTATTGAGGAGAAGAATGCTTTAAAAAGCAAAATTGCCCAGATGGTAAAAGAGATAAGAAAACTCTCTGAGGAGAACAAATCCTTCGGACAAAGAATAGAATTCAGGGAGATGGATGAATTTACCAGAAATCAGGAATCAATACTTCAAAACCAAAAAAATGAAAAATTAGAAGAAAATGTGAAATATCTTATTGAAAAAAACAACTGATATGGAAAACAGACTTAGAAAAGATAATTTAAAAATTATTGGAATACCTGAAAGTCATGATCAGGAAAAGAGCCTTGACATCATTTTCAAAGAATTACTACAGGAAAATTGCCCTGATATTCTAGAAGCAGAGGGCAAAATAGAAATGGAGAGAATCCACTGATCCCCCCGAGAAAGAGATACCAAAAAACCAACCCCTAGGAATATTATAACCAAGTTCCAGAACTCCCAAGTCAAAGAGAAAATATTATAAGCAGCCAGAAGGACACAGTCAAATATCGTGGAGCTGCAGTCAGGATCACACAGGACTTAGCAGCAACTACATTGGAAGCTCATAGGGCTTGGAATACAATATACTAGAAGGCAAAAGAGCTTACAATGTAGCCAAGAATGAACTACCCAGCAAGGCTGAATGTCCTCTTCCAGGGAAAAAGATGGACTTTCAATGAACCAGGGGAATTTCAAATGTTCCTTTTGGAATGGCCAGAGCTGAACAGAAGGTTTGATCTTCAGATACAGGACTCAGGTGAAGCATGTAGATTGGAGGAGAGGGGGGAAATATGAGGGACTTAATGAGGATGAACTGCATGTATAGAAAAATGATACTGATAATATTCATATGAACCTTCTCAGTTAATAGAGCAGGTAGAGGGAGCTTTTATAGTTGAAGCACAGGAGAAAGCTGAATTCGAAGATATGGTGTAAAAATGGAGTCGATAGTAAAAAGGGAAATGGAATGGGAGAAAGAAAAAGGAGAGAGGGAATAGTCCCAAGATATTTCACATAATTTTTTTTTTATTACAATGAGCTATTGCAATGATATGGAAGGGGGGAGGCAAAAGGGAATGAGGGAACCTTTACTCACATCAGAGATGGCTAAGAGAGGAAACAGCATATATACTCAATGGGGGTATAGACATCTGGAGTAAGAAGGAGGGGGGAGCAGGGGGAAGGGGTGGGGATGTGAATAAAGGAGGAGAGGATGGACCATGGGGGGAGAGTGGTCAGATATAGCACATTTTCTTTTTCACTTCTTGCAAGGGGCTGGGATTGGAAGGCCTGCCCAGGACCATAGGGCCAGGTGGATTCTGGGCCTAAGGGGTGGTATGGGGGCTCAGGGCTTCTCGGCCCCAGGACCAGGGATCTGTCTACTGTGACACTCAGTGACCCTACAGCAGAGTCAGAGTGAAAGGAGAGAGAAAATATAGTACATGGTAGTGGAGAAATAAGAAAGGAGGGAGTTGCGATCCGCAATGGCAACATTGGAAAAATATGGAAGTAACTTTTGTGATGGACTTATCATAAAGAATGTGATCCACCCATGACAGAGTTGTTGGTGTTGGAACAAAGACTGAAGCACATTTTTTGTTATTATTATTTGGGGGAGGGTGCAGGGTAAATGGGGCTGGTTGGCCTGCCTGGGGCCACATAGCAGGGTGATCTTTGGGTGTCTGGGGCTGGATTTGGACCCAGGTGCTCCTGGCTCAAGGGCCAATGCTCTGTCTGCCACCCAGCCACCCCTACTATTATTACTATTTTATTTTATTTTGGGTCTTTTTTTTTTCCTTCTTTTTGGTTTTTGCAGGGCAGTGGGGATCGGGTGGCTTGCATGTCACATGGCTGGGTGATTGTTGGGTTTACAAGGCTGGATATAGACTCGGGTGCTCGTGGCTCCAGGGCTGGTGCTTTATCCATTGCGCCACCTGGCCATACCTACAATTATTACTATTATTTTTTTAATTTTAATTTTTTTCTCTCCCCTTTACTTTTTTCGCCCAAGCAAGTCTATCTATATTCATGGGGGGAAGGGGTATTTTGTTTACTTGTAAACAAGAATATTTTATTAATGTAAAAAAAACATTTGTGCAAAATGAGAATAAAAAATAAATTAAAAAAAGAATTGATATAAGAGGAAAGATGGTAGAGAAAAAACATTTTCTTCAAGGACAGGTGGTAATCTTTGGCAACAGGAGAGTCACTTCTGAATCTTTTTATATTAATTGTATTTCTGTATTTTGAATCTTGTGTTTTTGTAGGAAATTTTTTGAACCCAGGATTATAACATAGAAAGGAAGAAATCAGATACCTTAAGGTGGCCACTATGAAAAAAAATAACATGCCATACTCTGAGACAGGGACAATTCTATTATAATGGTATCTTAGAGTTGACAGAGATCTTAGTCCAAAATATATGAACAAAAATCCCTTTTTATAGCACATCAAAAAAATGAACATCTACCCTTATTTTGAAGATCTGTAATGGAGAACACATTATTTCCTAAGGCAACTTATTCCACTTTTTGGGATGCTTTAATTGCTAAAAAATTTTTCTTGCAGTAAATCCCCAAATTACTGTATGTGCTTTCATCTCCTGTTCTTCTGCCTTCTTGGTCAAGGAGAACAAGTCAAATCTCTCTTCCGTGACAAACTTCAAAGTTCAAAGTTAAGCCTACTTAAATTTTTTTTTGAAACTGATGAAACTGATGAATGGTAATTCAACTTATTAGCCATCCCTTTTAGGATTTTGTCTTCTACAAATTTGATTAATAAGGCACATGTCCCTTTATTTGAATCATTGATAAAAATCTTAATTGGTTCAAAGTCCAGGACAGGTCCTTGGGTATCAAGACAACTTATTTCAGTTTGACACATTGATCCACTACTTACTACAGGCTAATGACCTTGAGTATTTCTCTCTACCAAGTCTTTTGGTCCAAGGTTTGCAATCTCTCCTCCTTGTATATTCCTTCCTCAACTTAATTTGCTTTAAAGGCTGAATTGAGGTGATCTATCATACATATTGAATGAGATGAATTATGTTTTTGAATTCTTGTCCTGACACCTGGAATTTCTAGCTGTGGCTCAGTATGTGTGCATAAATTAATAGGCTTCAAATAAGAAAACTGAAGTAAATAATATACAGTGTCACATGTTCAAGATGTTTTCAATTGCCTGGAAGGCAGAGGGCATTCTTCAGTGTTGCATAGTGCAAGCAATCAGATTCTCATGAAAGAGGAAGATCAGGAAAAGACAACTTTCATTTATCCAATAGAATTCTGTTTGTGAGCACATGAACTATAGAATTTCTATGTCTACTTCCACTTACCAGTGAGTTGTAGGAAAAAATACATAGTACAAGACATGAACCACCTCTAGGAGTTAGTATAGCAATATGGTCAATCAGATAACATTTAGTATTTAGGGGACTAGATGCAAAGGAGAATATCAAGAAAGTTGAGTTAAGATGTGAATCAATTGGAAGAAATGGAAATGTTTGTCTTAGAGGAGACCAAATAAAGAACTTAATGCTCTTCAAATATTTGAAGGGTTATGAGGAAGAGAAAATAACTTGGTCTTAGAAAGTAGGGGCAATTACAAGGAGGCGGGTTTCATGTGATAAAAATGAACAGTCATTAAGTGCCTACGATACAATTAGTGTCATCCAAAGATGGAATGGGACTAGAAGTTAGTGACTTATTCCTTAATATCATTTTTTTTGCCTTTCATTATCTTGTCAAGAAACTAAATTTTTACAGTTCATTCCTGCAGGAGTACGCTTTATTCATTATGTTTTTTTCCATGAATTTTTCATTTTAAACATCTTAAATTTAATTATTGAGTAAAATGACTCAAAGAAAAAAGACTGTTAACCCAAGTCAAATCAATAGCATTTATTAAATACTTACCATATGCTAGGTACTGTGTTAAGTACTAAAGATACAAAGAAATGCAAAAAAAACCCCAAAACAAAAAATGAGGAAAAACTCACCAAAAACTCAAAACAAAATTAGTGCCTACCCAAGGAACTCAGAATCTAATGAGAGAGGCAACATGCAATCAACTATGTATATAGTTCACATGTGTGTGTGTGTATATATACACAGAGAAATATATATATATATATATGCATGCTTAACACCCTGTTTAATATGTGTGTGTATATGTGTATGTGTGGGTATGTTTATGTATATTGTTGAATGACCAGATGAGAAAGAAAAAAAAACTCAGATCTTATGTCTCCTGATTGAATTTTCTTTCTAATAACCATTAACTATTTCTAATCCTGATTGTATTTAATTGGTGAAACCAGTCACAATAAATATTGAAATATAGGCAGACCCCCAATTTGTGATTTACTGAGAAATCTTACTTAAGACGCACTTACCTGTGCAGCTAAATCTTTACCACAGTTGCTTGAACAGCCAGTTTCTTGAACCTTGGAAAACCTTTGTTCATTCACCCAGTTCATGATTTTTGCTCCTAAGACTACATTTTATCAATTTTGTATGTATTTATCTCTGTATGTGTTCTCTGTCTCTGTCTCTGTCTGTCTGTCTGTCTGTCTGTCTCTCTCTTTCTCTCTCACCATCCTCCCATTCTTTTATCCTTAGCTTAAAAGAATGTAAGCTCCTTGAGGAAAGACACTTTTCCATTTTTCTCTTGTATATCTGGGGTCTAGAATAGTTCCTTTCACAATGTAGGTGCTTAAGAAATTCTTGTCAAATGAGTGAATGATATAATGGTTAGGGAGATATTCAAGGATTATGAGGATGAAAGTGCTAAGATGATTGGAAAAACGAGGTTGAAGCTTGTCAGTTGATAAATGCCAGTCTCTATCAAGTACATGAGTCATATGGCATTGGGAGGGAAAAATAACCTTGAAAAGAAAGAACTATTTGTCAACTGGCCATGTCCAAAGAATTTTCAAAAGTTAAAGATGATTTGTTGGATGCCATGTCATTATTGCTAAATCTCTTCAATGATCTTCTCAATGATTAATAAGATCTGGAAACAAGAGGGGGTTGAGAATCTGGATTGAGTCACCTCATACTATTTGAAGATTGTTGGGAGAAGAAATATAAACAGACATTAAAGAATTTGGTCACCACCTCACAGAAAAATACAAAAAAGTCCTTTGTTACATATGGATACTGATCAAGAGAACTTGGAAACAGTTTTATAATGGAAAGTGATGGCTGCTAGAAGCCAGGAAAGAGCTTACTGGCAGTGAGACATTAACCTTCCCATAAATTAGGATTCCTGGCTTTGAAATGTAACTAATAAATTCTGAGACTGTGTATGGAGCTTAGTTCCAAAATAACAGAAAATAACTCATTGACATATTCTGAATAGTATTATGTTGAAAATAACCTTTCAAAGATGAATGGTGTCACTAGTCCAATTGAATTTACTGTGCATATTGGACCAGAGAAGACAAGTGTGAATTCAGGTTCTATCTTATAGGGGCTTCCAAAACCATCATATAAAGGCATTCTATGATATGCAAGTCACCTGAATTCTATCACATGAGAATATAAACTAAAGTGGGGAACTTCCATTAGAAAGTGTGCCATTCATGGATATAAATTTTGGTTCATTGGGTACTTTTCATCAGGTACTTTTAGATGACTGGCAGTAGAAGCAACTGCATTCTGAAGAACTATGAAAAGCAATACTGGTCCATAAATGAAGCCATGATTCTAAGATACCTAAACTTTGTTCCTCATAGAGCTTCTTGAAGTGTTAGAATCCAGTCTACAATTGAAAGCAAAGGTCTTTACAATAAATCCAATGCTGGACCATAACTGATTCCCTTCATTACTGGAAAGGAATTAGTTTTTCCTAAAGCCCTTTGATTTATGGCCTTGAAAGTGCTACATAATGATTTGGACATGAGACAGAATTTTAGAGCTGGCATAAAGTAGATTCTACTGGTCCAAAATGATAGCTGATATCTATATTAATGTGTGACATGTTTGATGTATTCACAGAAAATTTTTCCTGACTTTATACTGTTTATATAGAGAGCCATATCAGCAAGCCTTTGGGTCTTACATAGGTAGTTTTTTCTCTTTAGAATGAGAAAGAATGTGAACAACACTTTGGTGGATAGAACAGTTTATCCAGAGTGTGTAGGTATGCCCAATGAAGAATTAACTTTTATGCTTTTCAAACTGTTGAGGAAAAAGTATTCTTTGCATATGATTTCCTTGCCTGGATACATTTGGACTTAGGTCAAGAGTTTGGGATAGAGTTATTTAAGAAGAAGTTAGTTTTGTTAGGAACCAAGTAGTGTGAAATTATATCCTCACCAACATTAAGAAGACCCATAGCCTGAGTATTTTAATTGCAAGCTACTGAAAATGTTGGGGACCTTTTGATACTTCAAACTGAAGGCTCAGCAGAGTCAATAGATGGCATTCTAGTGTATTTATATAATATTAACAAGAAGGATGCCATGGATTTTACTCCACATACAACTAATGTTTGGATGAGTGTGATATTACTTTATTAATTTGCTTTTTGTGGTCTTGGAAAATGGAAAGGACACTAAACCACAGTGCCACAATGTCTAAGAGACTGGCTCAAGGAGCCCCATTTTCTTTCTATGGTCTTAGTCAAAGGAATTCAGAGAGGAATATGCAATAATATTCATGCTTGAATTTGCTTTTAGGGAGTCCAGTCAGTGCTTTAAAGCCTATGGATAATATGAGATAATAGACCAGGGTAAAGTCATTCCAGAGGGGGGAAAACAGTTGAGAGGTTGAGCATTTGTCAGATTTCAAGATAATCCAGGAGAACCCTGCTAAAACAATATGTATCCTGAAACTCTTATTGCCTGTAGGGGAGTTTGGAGAACTTGGCAAAAAAGAGAGGTTGATGGAAAATCAGCCAGATATAAAATGATAAAATAAATATCTCAAAGAGTTCAGTCATCGATAATAGAGCTATATTCATTCATTCCTTCATTCAAAAAAAATTTAATGCTTACTCTGCTCCAAGCACTGTGCTAGATGCTAGGAATACAAAGACAAAAGTGAGACCATGTTTGCCCTCAAGGAAGTTAATTTTTTTTTTTGCAAGGCAATAGGGTTAAGTGATTTGCCCAAGGTCACACAGCTAGGTAATTATTAAGTGTTTGAGGATGGATTTGAACTCAGGTCATCTTGACTCCAGGGCTGGTGCTTGATCCACTGCACCACCTAGCAACCCCAAGGTTACTTTTTTAATTGGGATAAACAGTATGTACTTAGAGCATGAAAATCATAGATAGTAATTGTGAATTTGGAGAAAAGGAATAGACTTCCTGTAAGAGGTGGCCAGTGTCCTGAATTTTGCAGGAAATTAAGGATTATTTGAGGTGAGGGTGAGGAATCTTAGACATGTTAGAAATATACTAAAGGTATCAAATATAGCATTTATGAAGAAAAGCAGATAGAAGATAGAATATTGAATATAGGGACCAGAAAGCATGTTAGTTTGAGACATAGCAGCATACAAAATTCAAGCAAAAGTGTCCTAGAGACCCTAGGACTCACTGAAGTTTCTTAAATCAGGTAGTGACATGGTCAGTTTTGTGATTTAATAATATAAATTTAGAATTTATATTAAGGATGGGTTGTAGAGTGGAGACACTGAAGGCAGGAGACCAATTGAGATGCTATTGTAATAGTTCAGGTGAGAGGTTGAACCAGAATGGTGGCTGTGTGAATGAAGACAAGATGCAAGATATATAATGAATATTGAACTAACAAGATTTAACAATTGATAGAATGTAAGAGGGGAAGTGTTGAAGATGACTGAGTACTTCAAAGGACAATGGTATCTTCAACAGAAAAAAGAAATCTGAGAAGAGGAGAGAGTTTGAGGATAAAAGATAATGAGCTTTATTTAAGACATGATGAATCTGAGATGTCTATGTAATATACAGATAGACAATGAGGAGAGAAACTAGAGCTGGAAAAATATTTTGGAGTAATCTGTAGAGATAGTAGTTGAACATGTATGAAATTATGATGATGCAGATGAAAAGGAGGATATCAATTATATTTTAAAGGAAGAAAAATAAAAAACCCCCCAAAAAAACCTAAAAAAAAAAGGAAGAAAAAAATTGAATGTTGTACCCTCCTAAGACCAGGGATATCAAGTGAGACAGCTTTTGTTATCATGAATTTTTTTTACCTTTTTTTTTGTTTTTGCAAGGCAATGGATTTGGTTAAGTGACTTACCCAAGGTCACACATTTGCATTTGAACATTCAATATTTTTAAATGTCAGAGGCGAAGATTTGAACTCAGGTCCTCCTGTCTTCAGGGCCAGTGCTCTATACACTGTACCACCTAGCTGCCCTGATTTTTTTTTTTTTTTACTTTTAAACAGTATTTTATTTTTTCCAAATATATGTGAAGACAACTTTAAATAATTCATTTTAAACAAAATTTTGAATCTCCAATTTTCCCCTCCTTTCTTCCTCTTTCTTCCTCTTCTCTAAGACACTAAACAATTTAATACAGATAATATATATATATACACAATCATGGTAAACATTTTTTCATATTTGTCATGTTGTGAAAAAAGAAACAGAACAAAAGAAGAAGAGCACACCAAAAAAGTAAAAATAATATGCTTTGATCTGCATTCAGACTCCATCAGTTCTTACTCTTGTTGTGGATATGAATTCACATCAATCTTTTGAAATTATTTTGGATGATTGTATTGCTGAGAAGAGCTAAGACTATCATAGTTGATCATCACAAAATGTTGTTGTTCTCCAGGTTCTGCTCACTTCACTTTGCATCAATTCCTGTTAAGTCTTACCAGATTTTTTCAAAATCCACCTGCTTGTCATTTCTCATAGCACAATAGTACTTCATTCCATTCATTCATTGAGGTAATCCCCTCAATTTCTGACTCTTTGCCATCACAAAAAGAGCTGATACAAATATTTTCCTTGTTTTATTATTTCTTTGGGATATAGACCTAGTAGCGTTATTTCTGGATCAAAGGGTTTGCACAAAATCTACATGCACAATGATATCCACATTGCTCTCCAGAATGATTGGATCAGTTCACAACTCCATCAACAATTGTGTCCCAATTTTTCCCACATCCTCACCAATATTTAGCATTTTTACCTTTCTGTCATAATAGACAATCTGATAGGTGTGAGTGGTACCTTGGGGTTGTTTTAATTTGCATTTCTCAAATCAATCCTGATTTAGAGCTTTTTTTTATGTGACTATAGCTAGCTTTGATTTTTTCAGCTGAAAACTGCCTGTTTATATCCTTTGAGCATTTATCAATTGAGGAATGACTTGAATTATAATAAATTTGATTCATTTCCCTAAATATTTGAGAAATGAAGGGTGACCTTTGTTTTAATTGGACTTTTGCACAGTAGGGGGTACACGGAAGGAATTATTTCAGAAGTTGAACCTCTATTGAAAAATACTGACGCGAAGTCCTCTAGGGAACAGAAGCTAGCTAGAGAGTTTGATTTGAGCTGAAGATTCTGCTAAATCGCTTGGGAAATTCATAATCTCAATGCTGAGAATGCAGACCAGAAAATCTGATTACACCCAGATCCTAGAACTGATAACAGGTCCCTGAAGAAGTATCAGGGCTATCTGTGCTGATTTCTTATACTTCAGGAGTAATGGGAGTGGATATACATAGAAACAGAGAACATATATTAATGGAATTTATGTAATATTCTCTTTGATGTAAAACCTTCCTTTGTGGTGCTATAAAAACAAATCCTTGTCCTACAGAAAAATCTCTCAGTGCAGAGTGCCTTCTCTCTTAATTTCTTAGCTCTCAGACTGGTTAATTCCACAAGCAATGCTGAAGCATCTTTATGAACTTTTCCTATCTCAGACTAGGAAATTAGCAATTTTTCCTAATGGAACTCACTATGACATAGGGATGACAGGGTTATTTCACTGCATTTGAACATTTCATCAAAGACATCATAAAAAGTCTCTCCCCTTGAAGAAATGGCAAAGACTTCATCTAATATAATAATTATATAATATTCTTTTTTCTGATTAATGCATTATAACTTGATTTGTACAAAGTGATAAAGAAGTACATGTGTATTATGTCTTTGCTTGCCTAAAGAGTAAAATTAAACTATGAAAGGTCTTTAAATTAAAAATTAAAAAGATTTTGGAGTCATACACAGATGTAAAAGTTGAACATATATGAAATGATGATGACTTAAAGGAACAGGAGGTTGTTGATAATGTTGAAAATGAAGAGAAAATTGAATACTGTACTCTCCTGAGGACCAGGAAGGTCAGTGAGATGACCTCTGTTTTAATGGGACTTTTGAACAGATAGGATGTGTGCTACCCTGGCCACATCTGTTCTTTCCATTTTTTCCCTCCCAGTATGAAGTAGCAATTGGGGAAAAATATACTGCCATGTGTATGGAGGAAATGTTTTTTGTTTTGTTTTATTTTGCATTTGACTTTTTTCTTTTAAAAAACAGTTTTATTGAATATTGACATAATAGCTATATCTGGATATTACTTTCCTCTGTCACCATCCAACCTCATTTTATTTTTCTGGACTTAATTGTGTTTGAGGGGCAGTATAATGGATAAAGAGTGACCTCTAAAGTCAGAAAGATCTGGGTTCAAATCTTGCTTAAGAAACCTACTAATTGTATAATCCTGGGCAAGTCATTTAACTTCTTAGCTTCTTGGCAACTCTCAAAGACTATAAAATGAAGAAAAGATTCAGACCTACATCTGTATATGTAGTTTTCTTGCTCATGTGATTCCTTTATTAATGAAATCACAGGTCCAGTCCTATCTCTAATAATGCTTAAATTGTTATATATAAAATTAAATATCTTTTGCATTTGATAATTGATTCGGTAAAGGAAATGTTAGTGAGACTTGTAAAGTATGAATTGTTAAGAGAATACTGAGTCAAAGGGTACCTTCAAACTTTCCAGGGAACCCATGATTGAAATGGGTCTGGACTACACAATCCTCTATTTTTCAGAAGAGTATTGGGAGGATCAAATGGGATAGTGATAAAGCCTTTGCCAAAGAATAAAGCCTTATACCAATCTAAGGCATTATTAGCAACCTGTATTTTTTTCTTTTTTTACAAAATATATACAGAAGTGTAAGAATACTGTGATTCCATTTCTTATAGTACTAATGTCCAGTTCTAACATTTATTTCATGTGTGTTCTTGCATGAATCATAGTAACTCAGGGTTTCCATTATAAAAAATGAATATGATTCTTGTCTGTGTGCTCATGTGCTTGGAGCAACAAGTAGATGACTAGGAAATAATATTTATATGGTAATCATGCTTTCCAGCCAAAATGCAGAATTGAGTGTTGTCAGCAGGGAAAAAATCACTAAGGAGGTGCTGTGAAGATCCATGAGAATCATGCAAAACACAAAAGTGAGTGCAGGTAATTTATTTAAAATAGAACACATTGGGGAGTTTTGTTTTAATTTTAGCAGCATCACATATCTCTCACCATTTGAAAGCATCATAAGCATAGTATCAATAAGTTTACTCATATCACAAAACAAGTTTAAAGACAAATAAGTACTATATTAGATGCACTAAAAAAAATCCATTCTCCCAAAATAAGAACATAGTACAACACAAGTATTTACCAGATTTATCATTTACAAATTGAATTACAAAACAGAAGTTAAATGGAATAGGTTTCAGAATCTTTGAAAAGTAGGGACACAGCTCTGAGGTTGGTTAAATCAGCTTGCACTTTCCCATTTAGCATATTCAACAAATTCATGCCCTTCAGGGTAGTGCATGGAAAACTAATTAGTGCTAAAGGTAACTCAGAACACAGTTTCTACAATATAAGATACCAAGAACATAGTTATGAATTTGGTCACAGTAAATATCAATAGAAAGCTACTAGAAAGCAACTAGGTTTTTGACCTCTTTAGAGACTAATAAGTAGGTTTAGAAGGGATGAACTATCAGTTTTACAAATTATCTTGAGAATGAATACAGCAATTCCTCATGTACTTGTCAAAGCAGATAAATTATCTTATTCCCACTTTTCTTTTTCTTTTAAAGACAGCAGAAAAGTAAAGGAGAGAGCTACAAAATAATAATCCAAAGCCTCAAAAAAAGTAAATCAATACAGTATATTTTCCTCTTGACTTTACCCAACATCTACTGGCTTACTTTTGTCAGTATTCTGAGGTCTTCCTTTGATTTAATTCAAAAGCTGGTTATATTATAAAGCTAGTTGACAAGGTAGCATCAGCATCTTGATATTTCATAAGGAGTTAATTTGCCTTAGAAAATATTACTTGAAACAGCTCAAGGCTTACACACATCAGGTATACCAAAACAACAATTCTTAACTCCTTAATAAAATAAATTCAAAGTCTAATTTCCAACCGGGGAACCAAAGGAAGTTGGTAGGTGGTTCCAGGTTCAGTTTTTAAAGGAGATTACAGCTCCTTCTATCTGTTAATGTGAGTCCTTTATCTTGATGTCTGATGTCATAGAAATGAAGCTGAAGTTTAACAGGGAAATGCTACAGAATCTGATTTTAGAAACCAATGTAGGGTTTGACTAGTTCATTTTTCTTGGGTTTCTTGGAGTGACACTTAAAAAGATACATAGTAATTTTTGCTACTGTAACTACGATGCAAATCCATTTAAAGGGTAATTTATGTACAATTTTCCCTTTCAAAAGAATTTCTTTTTTTTTTCTTAAATAAGAGGAAGTTTAAAGAAACAACCAATACATTCTAAAAAACTCTTTTAAGTTTCTTTCTAAATATTATCACTGATTATAGGATGAAGAATTCAGAAGGTGATTTATTACATTTCAGTGCCCAAGAATAGCATGAGGTGCACTACCCTGAATTTATACCACTACAACAACAGACTATTTCCTTAAAGGTCTTACGCATTTCAAGGCTCCGGAAAGCATAAATGATGGGGTCAATGACTGAGTTGCACATGATGAGAACCAGGTAGATGTTGAAGTGAGAGGTATAACAGATGCAATGAGGGTTAGTAGGGCATGTGATGATGAGAATGAGATGGAGGAAGAAGGGAGCCCAGCAAAAAATGAACACCCCCAGAAGAATAGTGATGGTGACAGCACCCTTCATGCAGGTGTGTTGGTGCATCACCCCATCCACTGGCAGTGCTGCGATGCGCTTGACATGCAGCCGGGCAAACAGGAACATGTGCATGTAGAGGGTGGCCATGAGGAGTAGCATGGCGAAAAACATAGTAACAAGGCATACGATGACAGTCTTGCTCTCAGAGTAGACAATGAACATGATGCCACAGATGAAACAAGAGACCCAGATGGCTCCAATCAAGGTGATGGCTTTTTTCACTGTCATGATGCTGTGGTAACGCAGGGCATAGAAAATGGTGATGTATCTATCAATTGCGATGACCAAGAGATTGCAAATGGAGGCAACCAGGGAAATGCAGATCATGGAATCAAAGACATTGTCCATATGTTGAATAAATTGGTCATCAAAGGTCAAATAGTCATTGGTGAGGAGGACAATCATCACTGTCTCCAAAGCATTGGACACACTCACCAGCATGTCTGCCACTGCCAGGCTGCAGAGGAAAAAGTACATAGGGGAATGCAGATTTCCATTTTTCAATACAGCCAAGATGACAAGGATGTTTTCTAGGAGGCTGATGATTCCCAGAGTCAGGAAGACCTCAGACTGGATGAAGACTTGCTCACAGAATCCAGGGTTGCTTTGGTTGCTGAAAAGGAAGGTGGTATTGACTTCCTCGGTACCTTTCAACAGTAGACTCTGGGAAAGGAGTAGGGATCCAGTAGCATTCATTGCCAACAAAGGGGGCTGATTAAAGCTAGAGCACTGTGCAAGGTCCAGCTGGCTTAGACAGCAAATCTCTCACAATAATTTTTTTCTTGATGCTTATTGACAGCAGTCTTTGGTTTTGTTCTTCTGTAGGAAAGAGTATGTGAAGAAAGATTAGTGTTGGGCTGAAAGGGCACAGAAGTTTGCTGATGATATTTCTTCTTTCTGCTCTATCTCTCTTTTGAAGAAGCAGCAGTTGGCTCTCTCCAGTAGTTAAATCAGTTTATTCTCAGTCTCTCTTCAGTTTTCCATTTGAGGAAAGGGAAAACTGCTCTCTTTGGTTATTCCAAAATCAACTGTTTCTTCATGGTTAGGAAGGAGTCTTGGACTCAGGGTAGTTTTCAGCTGCAGCTCCAGTTTTCAGAAAGGAGAAAGATCTCAATAGATTTATACACAGTGACAAAAAAAGAAACAACTCCTACTTAATCTTCCATTCAGAAAAATGACCATTTAGAGAGCAGGTAGCTTTCTGACTGACAGCCCCAACCAGTAGGTACCACATTCCCTATGCCTACCCATCTATTGGAACAAATAAAATTATCTGGTGCCCTCTGCAGATCAGAGAAGTAATCTGCTTGATTGGTGAAGCAGATTACATTTCTGCAATAATACTAAAGCTAACACATATTGCTCAGGTGATGACATGCGGCTGGATGGAAAACCTGTTGGATTAGTTTATTAATGACTTGGACAGTGCTTGAAGATAAACAATGAGCTGGGTCCAGATTTAAACAGGAAGATGATAGCTTTGTCTTTCTGCCTTATAACTTTGGAATTAACTTTGAGTTTTCTCATTTAGCTCACATTTCAGAGGTCTTTTGGTCAGTTCTCCACAATATATCTCAAAATGACCCTTATCTCCATCACAGTCCCTAGTGACTATATAAGGGACAGAAAATAGGTGGTGCAGTAGATAGAACACTGGCTTTGGAGTCAGGAGGATAGGAGTTTGAATTCAACCTCAGGCACTTGACACTAGCTGTGTGACCTTGAACAAGTCACTTAACTCTTATCACCTTGCATCCAGGGTTATCTCCAGTCATACTGATTTGTATCTGGCCACTGGACCCAGATGGCTCTGGAGGAGAAAGTGACCCCCCCTTCAATCACAGTACTCAGTTCCCCTGATGCCATTGTCTTCTAGTATGAGAGACAAACATCAAGATCATCATCATCATCATCATCATCATCATCATCATCATCATTATCATCATCATCATTGTTGTCATCAGTTCCTTATTATCTCTTATTCAGATTATTGTAATATTAACTAATTGAACATCTTGTTTCCAATCTAACCTACTTCTGATTCATCCTCTACATCACTATGTCAGTAATCTTCCAGCAAACCACTGAGATGATGTAATTTCTTTGCACTGGTACAACTAATGCTAAAAGTAAGATAAAGTTCTGAGAATTTTAAGACTCTCCCAGGGGTACAAACTCATCCCCACCCTCACTGACTAGTTTATCTAATACAAAAGAAAAGAAGTTTTCCCTCTGCCTATCAATGGAAAAAATAATATCTTGGTACTAACCAGCCACAACTTAGCTTTGTTTCAGTTCACTAACTTTTGTAGATTTTTCTTATTGAAAGTAAGACATAGACTTTCCTAATGCTATTCACATATTAATAAACACTGAGTGTTTGAAAAACTATCAATATAAGATTGTCACAATCACCCACATGAAACTGGAAAAAATCATAGATCTTTCATTGGGCTTTGAAAGTTTAAAGTTTAGAGGGATAACATGGATTTGCAGAAAACTGCAGAAATGTGTGACAAAGGTTGATAGCTTCATTCTTTTGTCTCTAATCATTAAAAAATATTTTTATTAAAAGATGAACTTTGAACATCATTCCTACTAGTTAATCTGCTTGGTAAATATTTGTATTTAAATGAACTAAATTCAAAGAATATCCTCACAAATTTTTATCCCTCAGAGTCTTCTGGATTCCTTGCCCATTTATTCTCATTCTTTTTTCCCCCTTTAATTGGTAATAGTATGTGTTTCATTTTTCTGGTTTCCCCCCCCCCCCCCCCACGTTGAATGATTTCTTTGTAGTTTCTTTGTATGCTTCACTCCTTTCATATATATTGCTTATTGTTTTTCATTTTATTAATTATTATATTTTATTTAAACATTCCTTTGATATTTAGGGAATTTTGGTTTAATTTTAAAGAATTTTACATAATGCCTCCATGAAAATATTCTCATAGATAACTTTTTTGTTATAATTTGTTTGTATTTTCTGAGTATATTCTTCACCAATGAAATTATTAGGTCAAAATGTGTGATGAATTTTACTCTAAACTTTAGATTAATCTTTGAAAAGATTCTACAAGTTTGCAGTTCCTACTCACAAGCATAAAATTTCATTACTTTTTTCCCTATCTTATAGCCCCCAAATACCTGTGAAATAAAGCTCCAGGGTCATTTGCATAGGACTGATCTTAGTCACTAGAGGAATGATGAAAACTGAAAGGGAGTTGCTTCTTTCAACCTATGTATTCTCTTCCCCCCATTAATTTTAGGATCATGAAGGCCAAATTGAAGGAGTCAAAGTACTTATTGTCTGAACAGAACACTTACTTCTTTTCTTTTGCTTTAGATAAAATAATCAGTAGTTTTTTTGTACCCCTGGGACATTCTTAAAATTCTCAGACTTTTATCTTACTTTTAGCATCAGTGATTTCAAAGACTTTTTTCCTTGCTGTTCTACATAAAAAGTAATTGGTGGAAATGAAAGCTACTCCAAGTTTTTTGTCTTTCTTTTTTTATCTCCACAAATACTTCTTTTAGTTTTGCAAACAGTTCTATGCCCAGAATTTATTCTCTATACTATGCCATTTTCATTGTCAAATTTTAAGAGGAAAAAAAATAGCATCTTGATCTCTATATAGTTTCCATCTAATTTGCTGCTTTTAGTTTCATTCCTCACAGTTTAATAATTTATTGTCATATGTTTATGTATAGTATATTAATAATTTGCCCCTCACAGTTTAATACAATTTGTGTCAATGCAGTACATGTTTATTGAATAACTACTCTGAATAAGTTTATTAATCAATTGTTTTTTCTCCCCACCAATTCTCATGTTACTTCCTATTTATGTACATAATTTTGAATGTATTTATTTAAATTTTTCTAGTATCATAGTCTCATGATTCACAATCATAACATAATATAGGTCATTGTCAAAAAGTTTTGATTAATTTTTTAAAGCTTTCCATGAACTGGAATATGATTTATTAAATGCTCATATTCAATTACTGTACCAGTTAATTGTATATTTGTAATGCTGGTTTAAAAGAAAGATATTTACAGAGTAACTGAATGAATTACTTATTCAATTGTATGTTTCATTCTGGATAGGATGTGTTTTCATATACTTTGGCTTTCATGGTATTTATGGGTTGGGCTAATTTCTTTTTAGTGACTTTGGATTTTATTGAGAAAACTAGCATTTGGAAACTTTGATAAAATTAACATGATTTGAATTGCCTTTGGAGATCTTCACTATTAAGAGAAAATAATCCTTTTGTTCGGAATCTTTGGAGGACATGTTGTAGGTCAAATCCTTGATCATTAGTTTACTAATAACATATATGAAGGGAGCAAAGTTGTTTAAAGGCTTAAAATGGGAAAGAGATATCTACAGTTTTTTTAAATCATGGGACTAATATGATTTTAGTGAATGTATTGAAGAAATCTTTTCTGAAGAAAGCCTTCAAGGCTGCCTTTTTCTATAGTCAAATACCTTTTTTCCCCCCAAAATCAATAAAATATTCTCTATTACCTCTCAATCTGTAAGTTAACATTAATAATAATCGGACTTCTGGCTAAGATGGCGGAGAGAAGACAGACACTGTGATAGTGCTCTCTCTTTCCTCTTAGCAATAACATGAGAGAAACCTCTTAATAGAAATTCGATCAACAAAACCCAGAAAGAGAAACTAGGAGAACACCTACCAAGAAGGTCTGTCTCAGGGGACCGTGGGTGAATCTGGAAAGGAGAGCAGAGGATTAGCACTGGGGATGGCAGCTGGGGGAGGCCAGAGGGTCAGCTTCAGCTGTGGAGTCTCTGGTCAGGGTGAGAAGAGCTATGGGAGGGTGAGTTCCAGCACAGAGTGTCAGAGCACACCTGGAGAACAACCAACTGGATCAGGGACCTAAGCTCCATACTTTTGGCAGAACCCTTTGCCCAGAACAAACAATAAACAACCCCACCCCCACCCCCTTAGGGCTGCAGAGCTCACTCAACAGTAAGAGATTAACCCCCTCCTCAGGGCTCAGCCCAGTTTTCAAGGTCAACTCAGACCCTGCTGCTGGGGACCTCACTCCAGAGAAAGCAACTAGCACCCCCTACTAACTGACCCTTGGAATTACTAAGCCAAAGTGAACAAAGCTTCTAGGATCCTCAAAAGCAAACCTCTGAGACCCAGCTCCCCCCTGCCCCAACACAAGATGAAAAAAGGCCAGAGAAAAGGGGGGCCCATGGAGAAATCCTTAGAAGAGATAGATCCTAACCCAGAGAGATCTAGTACTGCTGAGGAGAATATGATTGGTCTCCAGCCCAGAAAGACTTACTTGAATAAATCAGGAAGGTAGTTTAAAAATCAATTGGAAAAACTGGGAAAAGAAACTCAAGAGAAAATTAACACATTGCAAGAGAAAATTAACATCTCACAACAAGAAAACAAATCCTTGGAAAAAACAACTGGACAAATACAAAATGAGAATAACTGTCTCAGATCTTCAATTGGGCAAATGCAAAAAAGAAAATGATTCTCTCAAATCCTCAATTGGGCAAATGCAAAAAGGAAATGATTCTCTCAAAACTACATTTGGGCAAATAGAAAAATCCTTTAAAAATAGAATGGACCAATTGGAAAAGGAGTTGCAAAAGATAAAGGAAGAAAAATCTTCTCCTCTAAAAAAAAAAAGAATGGAATTGGCAGAAACTAATGACTTCATGAGACAACAAGACTGTGTTAAACAAAGCCAAAGATTGAAAAAGTAGAAAAAAATGTAAAATACCTCATCAGCAAAATCACTGACCTCGAGAATCAATTGAGAAGGGAGAATCTGAGAATTATTGGCCTTTCTGAGAACACTGAAGAGGAAAAAAGCCTGGACTTAATATTACAGGATTTAGTGATGGAAAATTGCCTGATATCATGGAACCAGAGGGCAAAATAGTTATTGACAGAATACATCAATCCCCCTCCAGAAAGAGATCCTAAAATGAAAACACCAAGGAATGTTGTGGTCAAATTCCAGGACTATCAGATAAAAGAAAAAATTCTGCAAGCAGCCAGAAAGACAAAATTTAAATCCCAAGGAGCCACAATAAGTATTATATAGGACCTGGCTGCAGGAACATTAAGGGATCAAAGGGCCTGGAATGAGATATTCCAAAGAGCAAGGGAACTTGGAAGGCAACCAAGAATCCACTACCCAGCAAAGCTGAATCTTCTCTTCCAGGGGAAAAGATATACATTTAATGAAATGGGAGAATTCCAAGATTTCATAATGAAAAGGCCAGAACTAAATAGAAAATTTGGACATCAAGAGACACATGAAAAGGTAAAAAAACCAAACTGCTATACAATAAGATGAAACTGGCTATATACCTACTTGGGAGAAAGAGTCTCATAACTCTTGAGAATTGTAACTCTATTAGACAGAATATATATAGCCAGAAGTGATACACACTCATAACTTTTCTGTGATTCAGAATGATTTAAAAAAAAATACCTCCTTAAAAAGGGGTGCAGTAAGGAGAAGGGTGGTTGGAGGGAGGCCGAATGGGGTAAATCTCATTACATCAAGAGGTACAAAAGACCTGTTGTAATTGAGGGGAGGAAGGGAGGAGGTAAGAACCACCTGAATCTTCATCTCATCAGACTTGGCTTAAAGTTAATTTAGACACACTCAAGTTAAGAAACTAATCTTACCTGTCAAGCATTAAAAGGGGAAAACAGGAAGGGGGGATGGGGATGGGGAGAAAAAAGGGGAACTAACAGAAAGAAGGGAAGAAGGGGAAAAGGAAAAGGGGAAAAAGGGGAGGGGGTTGATTTAAGAGGGCAAACACACTGAAGGTGGTGGCATTCAGAAACAAAACACTGGGGAATATGGATAAAGGGGGACAAAGAGGAAAAATATAAACAGAAGGAAGATATCATGGAGGGCAATAAAGAGTTATTAATTATAATTTTGAATGTGAATGGGATGAGCTCTCCCTTAAAATGTAAGGGAATAGCAGAATAGATTAAAAACCAGAAACCTACAATATGATGCTTACAAGAAACACATTTGAAGCAGATAGATACATATAGAGTAAAGGTAAGAGTTTGGAGCAAAATATTTTGCTTCAGCTGAAGTAAAAAAAGCAGAGGTAGCAATCCTTATCTCAGACAAAGCAGCTTCAAAAATAGATAATATTAAAAGAGAAAAGGAAGGAAACTATATCCTCCTAAAAGGTACCATAGACAAGTAATTTCAATACTAAATATGTATGCACCCAATGGGACAGCATCCAAATCCTTAGAGGAGAAGTTGAAAGAGATATAGAAAGACAGAGACAGTAAACCTCTACTAGTGGGGCACCTCAACCCCTGTTCTCAGATTTAGATAAATCAAATCATAAAATAAACAGGAAGGAAGTTAAGGAGGTAAACAGATTGTTAGAAAACCTAGATATGATAGACTTATGGAAGAAATTGAATTGGGATAGAAAGGAATATAATTTTTTCTCTTCAGTACATGGCACTTCCACAAAAACTGACTATGTACCAGGACATAAAAACCTAATGATCAATTGCAGAAAGGCAGAAATAGTGAATACATCTTTCTCAGATCATAATGCAATAAAAATCATATGCAATAATGGACCAGGGAGATATAGACCCAGAACTAATTGGAAACTAAATAATCTCATTTTAAAGAATGAGCGGATCAAGCCACATATTATAGAAAGAATTAATTATTTCATCCTAGATAATGACAATAATGATACAACATACCAAAACCTATGAGATCCACTCAAGGTGGCCATCAGGGCATATATTATATCTTTTAATGCTTATGTGAATAAATTAGAGAAAGAAGAAATCAATGAACTAAATATGCAACTAAAAAAATTAGAGAAAGAACAAATTTAAAACCCTCAATTAAATACCAAATTAGAAATTCTAAAAATTAAAGGAAAAATTAATAAAATTGAAAGCAAGAAAACTATTGAACTAATAAATAAAACCAAGAGCTGGTTTTATGAAAAAGCCAATAAAATTGATAGACCTCTGGTCAATTTAGTTAAAAAAGAAAGAAAGAAGAAAAACAAATTGCTAGCAGCATAAATGAAAATGATGAGGAAGAAATTAAAGTAATAATTTGGAATTATTTTACCCAACTCTATGCCAATAAATTTGACAATCTAAGTGAAATGGACGAATATTTACAAAAATATAAGTTGCCCAGATTAAACGAAGAGGAAATTAAAAACTTAAATAACCACATCTCAGATTTCTCTGTCACCACATTCCAATGTATAACGTGGAGCCAATGTAAACACTAACAGAATGCCTTCTGTGGGGGGTGGTGGGAGGGAAGCAAGAATGGGGGAAGAACTGTAAAACTCAAAATAAATAAACTCTTTAAAAATAATAATCAATAAATTTTAAATCCATTGAAATCCTATAATCTCTATATTTTTATTTATGTGTACAGTTGCATAAGACCTTTTTTTTGTGGGGGCTTCTAGACCTATCATTTAATTGATATAGAATATTCTCAGTGAAGAAGCTCACTCTATTGATGGAGATTTGGCAACTGTGAAAGTGGTTAATAGAGAGTTGCTCACAGAACTAAAAAAGTCAGGGCCACATAACCAGTATGGGCCAGAGGCAGGATATGAACCTAGATTTTCTTGACTCAAACCCCAGAAACATGCATGATGTCTCTCAAGTCTTTGTGCAGTTTAAAATTATTAAAGCTTAAAAATGTTCATGATAAACCAGAGGAAAAAAATAAAAGAACTTAATACGTACAAACATATTTATAGCAACTCTTTTTGTGGAGGCAAAGAATTGGAAATTGAAGGAATTCCTATCAATTGGGGAATGAACAAATAAACTATAGTATTTGATTGTGATGGAATATTATTGTGTTATAAGAAATAACAAGCAGATGAATTCAGAAAAAACAAAACCTGGAAAGACTTACATGAATTGATGCAGAGTGAAATGAGCAGAACCAGAATACTATTGTAATAGTAACAGCAATATTGTATGATGAACAATTGGGAATGATTTAGCTGTTCTGATCATATAAAGGTTAGAGACTATTTCAGGGGCAACTAGGTGCTGCAGGGGCAGCTAGGTGGTTCAGTGGATAGAGCACTGACCCTGCAGTCAGGAGGATCTGAGTTCAAATGTGGCCTCAGATAATAAACTCAATAATCACCTAGCTGTGTGACCTTAGGCAAGTCATCTAACCCTACTGCCTTGTCAAAAAACAAAACAAAACAAAACAAAAAATATTATTTCAAAGGATTTTGGATGAAAAATGCTATCCACCTTCAGAAAGAACCGATAAAGCCTGAGTATGGAATAAAACATACTTTTTTCCCCCAATTTTTTATTTTTCTTAATTTTTTGGCAGCATGTAACTATGGAAATATGTATTGCATGAGTTCACATGTATAATTGATATGTTTCTTGCCTTTTCAAAGAGTGAAGGAGGTATAAGTGTAAAGGAGAAATTAAGAACTCAAAATTAAAAATAAAATTTAAAAATAATAAATTTAAAAAGGAAAAACTATATTAGAGAAGCAGAACACTTTTTATCCCATAGCAATTTTTATTTGATATGCAGTCCATTATTTCCTCTCAGCAGTAACATCCCAAAAGGGTATTTGATATTCTAAGAAATTATTATTGAGACTTCTGGCCAAGATGGTGGAGTAAAGTCAGGCACTGTCTTAAGCTCTCTTAGTATTCCCTCAAACCAACATGAACCAAGCCTCTTAACAGAATTTGGATCCACAGAACCCAGAGAAGAACCTAGAAGAACATCATGCAACAGGTATATCCTGTGGGGGGGCTTGTGTGGGTGAGCCAGGGGCAGAGAGCAGAGACCAGCACAGGGGCAGGGGGTGAGGTGTGGGGACTAACCTGAGAACAGTTGCAGAGCCTTTGGCTGTGTACAGGGAGGCATAAGAGCCCCAGCACAGCAGGCAAGAGAGCTCCAGCACAGAGGCTAGACATCAATCCAGTTAGCTCCTCTGATTTGGAAGACCAGCACCCCAAGCCCCCATGTTTTCAGCAAAGTTCCCATGTTTCCAGTTGAGTCCCCTCCCCACCCACCCAATCCTATTGGAGGAAGTTACTCTTACCAGAACAAACATAGTAACAACCCCCTCTCCCTTCCTTCCCCACAAGGCTCAAACATGGGAGATTTCTCCCATGCTGCTTGAGGATTAACTATATAACCTGAGGGCCCAGCCCCCATTGTTTAAGGATAAACCAAATCCTGCTCCTCTCTGCCCCCATCCCTCCAGTTCTAGGAAGTGGGTCACTAATCAAGGTCACATACACTCCAGAGAAAGTGTCTAGTAACCCCTACTGGCTGGCCCACTTGGAGTTACTAAGCCCAGTGAGCAAAACCTCTAGAGATTTCAACACCAAACCAGCCCCGTCCCCAACACAAGATCCTAGGGAAACGAAGAGAGATCAACAGAAAGTGGGGCCACTGAATGTTACTTTGAAGATAAGGATCCTAACTCAAAGAGAACTAGAAATTCAGAGGAGAATATGAATTGGTCTCAGCTCAGAAAGATATCTTAGAAGAGATCAGAAGGAGTTTAAATATCAATTGAAAAACTGGGAAATGAAACACAAGAGTAAATTAACCTCTTGCAACAGGAAAACAAATCCTTCAAAAACAGAATTGGATAAGTTCAAAAAGGAAATAATTTTCTCAAAACCACAATTGGGCAAATGGAACATTCCTTCAAAAATAGAAAAGGAAATGGAAATGGAAAAGGAGTTGCAGAAGGTAAATGAACAAACTTCTCCAAAAAGAGATTGGAAACTGTGGAAATTGATTTCATGAGACAAAAAAAAAAAATCTGTTAAAACAAAAAAAGAAATAGAAGAAAATGTAAAATAACTCATCAGCAAAACAACTGACCTGGAGAATAGATCCAGGACAGACAATTTAAGAATCATTGGGCTCCTTGAAAACATTGAGGGGGGGAAAAAGTCTGGACTCCATACTTCAGGATACAGTGGGATATCATAGATATCCCTGATATCATGGAGTCAGAGGGCGAAATAGTTATTGAAAGAATACATCGATCCCCTCCTGAACAGGATCCCACAATGAAAACAAGGAATATTGTGGCTAAACTCCAGAACTATCAGATAGAGGAGAAAATCTTCAAGTAATTAGAAAGAAGGAGCCTCAGGCATGGTAAGAATTACATAGGCCCTGATTGCATCAACATTAAAGGATCAAAGGACTTGGAATATGATATTTTGAAAAGCAAGGGAGCTTGGAATGCAGCTAAGAGTTTACTATCTAGCAAATCTGAGTCTTCTCTTCCAGGGGAAAAGATGGGCATTTAACAAAATGGGAGACTTCCAACTTTTCCTGATGAAAATCCCAGAGTTAAATTGGAAATTTGGACTTTAAACAGGAGACTCAAGAGAAAAAAAGGATTAAAAAAAACAGAGGGAAGATAGCATGGAGGACAATAAAGAGTAATTATAACTTTGAATATGAATGGGATGAACTGTCCCATAAAATGTAAGTGGATAGCAGAGTGGATTAAAAACCAGAATCCTACAATATGCACCTTACATGAAACTAATTTCAAGCAGAGGGGTACATACAGAGTAAAGGTAAAAGGTTGGAGCAGAATATATTATTCTTCAGCTAAGTGAAAAAGGTAGGGGTAGAAATCCTTATCTCAGACAAAACTGCTGCAAAAATAGATCTCATTAAAAGAGATGAGGAAGGAAATTATGTTCTCCTAAAAGGTACCATAGACAATGAAGCAATTTCAATACTAAATATGTACACACCAAGTGGCCAAGCATTCAAATTCTTAGAGGAGATGCTGAATGAGTTACAGGAAGATATAGATAGCAAAACTCTACTGATGGGAGATTTCAACCTTCCTCTATCATATTTAGATAGATCTAACCATAAAATAAATAATAAGGAAGTTAAGGAGGTAAATAGAATGTTAGAAAACTTAGACATGATAGACATTTAGAGAACAATGAATGGGGGGTAGAAAAGAATATACTTTTTTTCTGTAGTGCATGGCACCTACACAAAAACTGACCATGTTCTAGGGCATTAAAACCTCATAACCAAATGCAGAGAGTAAGAAATAGTGAATACTTCTTTTCAGACCATAATTCAACAAAACTCACATGCAATAATGGATCATTGAGAGATAGATCTAAAACTAATTGGAAACTAAATAACCTCATTTTAAAGAATAAGTGAATCAAAAAACAAATTATAGAAAGAATTAATTATTTCATCCAAGGCAATGACAATAACATACCAAAACTTTTGGGATACAGGCAAAGCAGTTATTAGGGGGTATATTGTATCTCTAAATGCTTATATGAATAAAGAGGAAAGAGGAAATCAATGAATTAAGTATGAAACTAAAAAGATTAGAGAAAACAAGTTAAAAACATCCAACTAAATACCAAATTAGAAATTCTAAAAATTAAAGAGATATTAATAAAATTGAAAACAAGAAAATATTGAACTAATAATGGATGAATATTTACAGAAATATTTAGTTGCCCAGGATAAATGAAGAGGGAATTAAATACCCAAATAACCCTATCTCAGGAAAAGAAATTCAACCAGCCATCAGTGAACTCCCTAAGCAAAAATCTCCAGGACCAGATGGATTCACAAATGAATTCTATCAAACATTTAAAGAATGATTGGTTCCAAATCTACACAAACTCTTTGGAAAAATAGCTGAAGATGAATCTCTGCCCAATTCCTTCTATGACACCAATATGGTGGTGATACCCAAACCAGGAAAAGTCAAACAGAAAGAAAATTATAGACCAATATCCTAATAAATATGGATGCAAAAATCTTAAATAAAATCTTAGAAAAGTGATTACAATAAGTTATCACTTGGATAATACACCATGATCAAGCAGGAGTTATTCTAGTAATGCAGGGTTGGTTCAATATTAGGAAAACTGTCAGTATAATTGACTATATCAATAACAAACCTAAAAGAAATCATACGATTATCTCAATAGTTGCTGAAAAAGCCTTTGATAAAACATAGCACTCTTTCCTACTGAAAACACCAGAGAGCATAGGAATAACTGGATTGTTCCTTAGAATGATAAGCAGTATCTATCTGAAACTATCAACAAGCATTATATGCAATGGGGATAATCTAAAGGCGTTCTCAATAAGATCAGGGGTGAAACAAGTATGCCCATTGTCACCACCACTATTCAATATTGTATTATAAATGTTAGCTCCAGCAATAAGAGAAAAAAAAGAAATTGAAGGAGTTAGCATTGGTAAGGAAGAAACAAAACTCTCACTCTCTGCAGATGACATGATGGTATACTCAGAGAACCCTAAAAGATCATCTAAAAAACTTCTAGAAACAATTAATAGTTAAGCAAAGTCTCAGGATACAAAATAGATCCTCAGCTTCTCTATATATTACTAGCAAGATACAACAGCAAGAGCGAGAAAGAGAAATAACATTTAAAATAACTTCAGACAATATAAAATACTTGGGAGTCTACTTGCTGAGGCAGTCTCTGAAACTCTATGAAAACAACCATAAAACAATTTTCAAACAAACAATATCAGATTGAATTTCAATTCCTACCTTCCTCTTTGTGCTTGACCCAGAGCAGTTGCCTCTATTAGCCTCTTCCCACTTGCTATCATCCCTACCTATTTCAGTTTCTAAAACAGTCAGCTTGACATTACCACATTCTGTGATTCTTTCTGAATATTTGGGCTACAAGGTCACACTACTACTCAAACACTTTAAGAGGATCAATTATTTTTTGCCTATTGCTTCAAACAAAAACATCCAACTTGCTGTATTTCATTGCCATCTTAGGGTGGCAATTTGGACACACAATGCAGAAGCTTAAATGGAAATTTTCTGACATGTCAGAGCAACTGATTGAAATAACTGGGAAAATATCAGTAGCTCATGGACAGGCCAAGCTAATACAATAAAAATGACAATTCTATCTAAATTAAACTACTTATTTAGTGCCATACCAATCAAACTTCCAAGAAATTACTTTAGTGAGCTAGAAAAAATTGTAACTAAATTCATATAGAGAAGCAAAAAGTCAAGAATATCAGGAGATTTAATGAAAAAAATGCAAAAGAAGGTGTCTTAGCCTTACCAGATCTAAAATTATATTATAAAGCATCAGTCATCAAAACTGTCTGATACTGGCTAAGAAATTGAGTGGTGGATCAGTGGAATAGACTATGTGCAATATCAGGAAATGATTACAGTAATCTGCTGTTTGATAGACCCCAAGAGTTCAGCTTCTGGGATAAGAACTCACTCTTTAATAAAAAACTGCTGGGAAAACTGGAAGATAGTATGGCAAAAACGTGGATTAGACCAACATATCACGGAAGATAAGATCAAAATGGGTTCAGGATTTAGACATAAAAGAATATTATAAGCAAACTAGGAGAACAAAGAATAGTTTACCTGTCAGATCTATGGAAAGGGGAGCAATCTATGACCAAGGAAGAGATATGGAAGGCATAAAAAAACAAACTGGATGATTTGATTACATTAAATTAAAAAGCTTTTGCACAAACAAAACCACTATAACCCAACAAAAGAAATGTAGTAAATTGGGAAGCAAGTTTTACAACTAGTGCTTCTGACAAAGAATTAATTTCTAAACTATATAGAGAATTGAGTCAAATTTGTAAAGAACCAAACCATTCTCCAATTCACAAATGTTCAGAGGATATGCAAAGGCAATTTGAAGATGAGGAAATCAGAACTATCTACAGTTGTATGAAAACATTGAAAACATTGCTCTAAATTATTACTGATTAGATAAATGAGAATTAAAACATCTCTGAGATACCACCTCACACCTACTTCTCAGATTGACCAACATGACCTATGCTCAGAATCGTTTCCTTTTTTCTCTTTTTTGATAAAACTTGTGCCCCCTTGCCTTAAGTCACTGACTTGGATTCCTAATTCATTTGATCAGTTTCTTCTTTCTGGATATTAGTACATTCCATGTTCTGATAGTCTTTGTCATTCACTTTTCTTTTTCAGTCTTCTAAAAATATTTTTATTCATATCTTTTATTTCTACATTTTTAGACTTTACTCTTGTATATCTTTCCCTCCGTACTTTGAGAAAGTCATCCCAAATAAAAAATAATTTTTTTAGAAAAGAAAAATAGGAAGAAATTTAATTGTTTTAGTTAACTTGGAAAAAATTCTGTCATTATATTCAGTGTTCCACACCTATATTCTTGACTCCTATAAAGGAGCAGGGGAAGAAGGTGTCTTGTCATGCTTCACTTTGGGACCAACCTTGTTCTTTAAAATTTTGCAATCTTGAGTTTCTAATCTTTTATGGTTGTTATTTCCATTTACATATTGTTATACTCATTATGTATTCTTTTCCAGTTTCTGCTTCATTTTTGTTTCTCATTCCTATCTCTATATTTTCACTGTGATCTCATCATTTCTTAATGATTCAATCATGCTCTCTATGTAGAATATTCTCAGATCGATTTATCTAACCTTAATCTCTCTCTTGACTTGGTCTTTCATCATCAGCTACCTTCTGAACATTTTGAAATGGTTGGGCCATAGACATCTCAAACTCAATATGTCCAACGTAGAACTCCTTATCTTCCAATCTTCCATAAAGTCCAGTGGCTTCCTTTTACTTCTAGGGTCAAATATGAAATTCTCTATTTGACTTTTCAAGCCATTCATAGCCTGGTGCCTGCCTACCATTCCGATCTTCTTATACTTTACTATCTGTACTTTACACTCCACTGTAATTGCCTTTCTTACTGTGATACACCATATCCCAATTCTCTCTAGAGATACTAAAATACTCTCTTTCTTTTCCCTACCCCTTGATTTCTCTGGCTGCCTTCAAGGCTTAGCTGAAATCTCCTTTTAGCTCAGTTCTTTTACTTCTTTCCCTCATACCTTACTTCTGAGATTACTTCCCATTTATATTATTTATATAATATATATATATATGTACATATGTATATATGTACATATATATATATATATATATATATATATATTATGATGTTTGTCCTTCATTCTCAAAGAAGACCATAACATCAGGTCTTTTGACATGCACATGACAAGTACATGAGTAGGATTTGAGTAAGGGGGGGGTCACCAGCTTCACTTACTCCTCTAGAACCATCTGGATCCAGTGGTCAGATATGAAACAGGACAATTGGAGATAGCCCCCTGAATGTGAGGCAGTCAGGATTAAATGACTTGCCCAAGGTCACACAGTTTGAAACCATCTGAGACTGGATTCAAACTCCCATCCTCCTGACTCCAAGGCCAGTATTCACCTAGCTGTTCTAAAAATCTCAATCAAATGTGATACATATCAATTAGATTTTTTTCAACAGCAATATTGTAATTGTTATAATAAGGGTATTAAACATGATGGTGATGTTGTCTGTCCTTTGATCTCCAAGAAGACCATGACATCAAAGAGGTGAAGCCATTACAAGTCCCCTCACTCAAATCCAATTTATATATTTTATATGTAATTTTGAATATAATGTAAATATAACATATATTACCTTTTACTTACATTGTATATGTAAATATGTACCCATGCACATATATAGTTTGAATATACATACCAAATAAAAAATGTTTTCATGTCATGTCTCCTTAGAGAATGTGAGCTCTTTGATAGTTAGGACTCTTTTTTTTCTCTTTCTTTCTTTGTATTCCCATTCCCAGTGATCATCACAGTCCCTGACACTTAGTAAGCACTTTATAACTCCAAATAGATTGATTAACTTGATAAATGATTTTGAGTCTGTTCATGCCATTTTTTTCAAAATTCCTCTGTATTCAGCATGTTTATTGTTTCTTTTAGCACAATAATATACCATTAGTTTATATAGAATTGGAACCAGTTGTTCCTTAAATGTTTGACAGAATTCATTTGTGAAGCCATCTGGCCCTGGAGATTTTTTTATTAGGAAGTTCAGTAATGGCTTGTTGAATTTCTTTTTCTGAGATATGGTTATTTAGGTATTTAATTTCCTCTTCATTTAACCTAGGCAACTTAGATTTTTGTAAATATTCCTCCATTTCATTTAGATTATCAAATTTATTTGCATAGAGTAGTACAAAATAATTCTGAATTATTACTTTAATTTCCTCCTCATTGTTAGTGAGTTCACTTTTTTCATTTATGTTAGTAGCAAATTTTGTTTTCTTCTTTCTTTTTTTCAATCAGATTGACCAGAGGTTTATCAATTTTATTGGTTTTTCATAAAACCAATTCTTGGTTTTATTTATTAGTTGAATAGTTTTCTTGCTTTCAATTTTATTAATTTCTTCTTTAATTTTTAGAATTTCTAATTTGGTATTTAACTGGGGTTTTTAATTTGTTCTTTCTCTAATTTTTTAGTTGTATATTTAATTCATTGATTTCCTCTTTAATTTATTCATATAAGCATTTAAAGATATAATATGTCCCCTGACAGCCTGTTGTTTAATCTACTCATTCTTTAAAATGAGGTTATTTAGGTTCCAATTAGTTTTGGGTCTATATCTCCCTGGTCCAATATTGCATATGATTTTTATTGCATTATGATCTGAGAAAGTTGTATTCACTATTTCTGCCTTTCTGCAATTGATCATTAGGTTTTATGACCTAGGACATGGTCAGTTTTTGTGTAAGTGCCATGTACTGAAGAGAAAAAAAAGTATATTCCTTTCTATCCCCATTCAATTTCCTTCATAAGTCTATCATGTCTAGGTTTTCTAACAATCTATTTACCTCCTTAACTTTCTTCTTGTTTATTTTATAGTTAGAGTTATTGAAATCTGAGAGCAGGAGGTTGAGGTTTCACACTAGTTGAGTTTTGCTATCTATGTCTTCCTATAACTCTTTCATCTTCTTCTCTAAGAATTTGGATGCTATTACATGGGTGCATACATATTTATTATTGCAATTGCTTTATTTTCTATTATACCTTTTAGGAGGATATAGTTTCCTTCATTATCTCTTTTTAATAATATCTATTTTTGCAGTTGCTTTGTCTGAAATAAGGATTGCTACCCCTGCTTTTTGAACTTCAGCTGAAGCAAAATATATTTTGCTCCAACCTTTTACCTTTACTCTATCTGTAGCTCTCTGCTTCAGATGAGTTTCTTGTAAGCAACATATTGTAGTTTTCAATCTACTCTGCTATTCTTTTATGTTTTAAGGGAGATTTCATCCCATTCACATTTAAAGTTATAATTACTAACTCTTTGTTGCATTCCATGTTATCTTACCTCTGTTTGTATTTCCCCCATTTTTTCCCTTTATCCATATTCCCCAGTGTTTTGTTTCTGAATTCCACCACCTTCAGCGTGTTTGCCCTCCTATATCCAACTCCCCTCCCCCTTTTTCCTTTTCCCTTTGCATCTACTTCTGTCCCTTTCTTCTGTTGATTCCCCCTTTCTCCCCCTCCCCTTTCCCCCTTTTAACAAGTTAAAGGTAAGATAAGTTTCTTAACTTAACTGAGTGTGTATATGCTAACTTTAAGCCAATCTGATGAGAGTAAAATTCAGGTGGTTCTCACCTCCTTCGTCTTCCCCTCTATTGCAATAAGTCCTTTGTACCACCTCTTAATGTAATGAGATTTACCCCATTCAGTCTCCTCCATCCTCCCATCTCTTTACTGTCCGCCTTTTTAAGGGGGTATTGTTATTATCTGAGTCACAGAAAATTGTTGAATGTTCATCACTTCTGGCTATTCTCTCTACTAGAATTACAATTACTGAGAGTTATTAGAGTCTTTCTCCCAGGTAAGGATATTTCCAGTTTCATCTTATTGGATAATAATTTTTCAAATAAGTCATGTGTATCCATCTCTTCTGGCTAATTAAATTCTCTCTAATAGATTAAATTCACATACCACAATTTGTTTAGACATTCTCTAATTGATGAGAAGCTTTTGCTATCCAATTTGTCACTACAAAAAAATGATACTACAAATGTCAGTGATCTTGGTGTATATTTCTAGCATTGGAATGTCTAGATCATAAAGCATGAATATTTTATATATTATTTTCATCATTCCAAATTATTTTGCAAAATTCTTGTCCCAGTTGTAGCTCTACTGTTTTTCTTTCCACACCTTTTTCAAGATTGTTTCTATCTTATGTCATATTTTTCAATTTTTGGTTGAAGTAAATTCTAAGGGATTTTTGATTCACAGTTCTCTTATTTGTGATTTGGAGTATTCTTTATTATGGTTATTGATAGTTTTTGCAATTCTTTTGAGAACTTTTTGTTCACATCCTTTGATTCCTTTATTGGGTAATTCCTCTATGGTTCTTATATATTTCTGTTAACTATCTATCTGTCTTGAATATAGAACCATCTTCATTAGAGATATTTTATGTAAATATTATTTTATCTTAAATTTGTTAATTTTGTTTATGAGAAAATTTTCAACTTCATTTAATCAAAATTATTTAATTTCAATCTTTTATAATAGCTTCTATTCCTTTTTAAAAAATATGAATCTATTCCTTTCCAAAGGGCACATGAAGTTTACCTCTTTTAATTCTTTAGTGGAATAATAGTTGATATTCAGATCACCCATCCATCTTGGATTTATGATGTAATATGGTATAAAATGTTGGTCTAATTTCTGCCAAACTGCTTTCCAATTTTTCCATTCTTATTAAATATTCCCATTAGTTTTGATTTAATAGTATCAAAATTACTTTTATAGATTCTCATTCAAGTCATGCCCACTAATTATGGCTGTGCCACAGTAATCTGTCCTGTCTCTCTTCTTTATACTACTTCACTTGATGGTTTTAATTATCATCTATATTCTATTGAATCTTCTTTTTTGCTGTTATTTTTGCAAGGCAATAAGGTTTAAATGATTTTCCCATTGTCACATAACTAAGTAAGTATGAAATAAGTTCTCAGCTCACATTTGAACTCAGGTCCTCCTGACTCCAGGGCCAGTGCTCTATCCACTGCACCACCTACTTGCCCCCTATTGAATTTTTAAAAATATTTTGTTTTGTTTTGTTTTGCAAGGCAATGGGGTAAGTGACTTGCCCAAGGTCCCACAGTTAGGTAATTATTAAGTGTCTGAGACTGAATTTGAACTTGGGTCATCTTGACTCTAGGGCCAGTGCTCTATCCATTGCACCACCTACTTGCCCCCTATTGAATTTTTAAAAATATTTTGTTTTGTTTTGTTTTGCAAGGCAATGGGGTAAGTGACTTGCCCAAGGTCCCACAGTTAGGTAATTATTAAGTGTCTGAGACTGAATTTGAACTTGGGTCATCTTGACTCTAGGGCCAGTGCTCTATCCATTGCACCACCTAGCTGCCCCACTAATGAATCTTAAATCTAAGCTGATCTAACCTCTTTGCTAGCCTCTAGTTAGATATCTCCATTTAGACATTTTGAGCTAGATGTCTAGTTGACATTTTAAATTCAATATCTTCAAAGCTAAATTCAATATTTATCCTCTAAATTCTACTTCCTTTCAAATTTCTCTATTTAGTTGAGGGCATCACCATCCTCATAGTTCCTCAGGCTTGTAACCTAGGTGTTATTATCAACTCTTCTCTATCTCTTATTCTTGTCAAAATATTTTGGAGATTTTCTGTTTTTTCAGAGCTAAAACTCAACAAGCAGGCAGTATCCTGAGTTTGTATATCAATAATACTTTGTGTTCTAGAATGATTTCACCCTCTGGAAAAATGTATTGCTTGGACCAGCACCAAATATTTACTGAGGGATTTAGCTCCCTCTATTTCACAGTCTATGGAAATAGTAACTCAGCACTGAAAAATGATTATGTCATGGTCCAACCTGGTATGTATATAAGACCTGCTTTTAGTTTAGCATATTAAATCCTCCTTCTGGGGAAAGGGGGCTTCCACCTGCAGGCATCATTTTCCGCCCTCTGAAATCAATTAAACTTCTGTTTTTGTCCTGATACTTCTGTCTCTAGCCTTCTCTATCTCAACTCTAGCCACATATTAGAAACTGATTCCCATTTGTTTGATCTTACTCATATTCAATTTGTTATCAAGATGTGCATATTTCACCTTTGCAACATCTCATATGTCCCCCTCTCTCCTGATATTGCCATCACCCTTATGCAAACTCTTATCACCTTATACTTGCATTATTGTAATAGGCTGCTAGTTAGTCTGCCTGTCATAAGTCTCTCCCTCTTTCCTTCATTGAACTGTCAAATTGATTATCCTAAATCTTATGTCCAACCATATATCCCATATTCAATATACTCCAAAAACTCTTCATCTTCAGGATCAAATATGAAATCCTCTCTTTGTCATTTGAAATACTTCATGGTCTAACCTTCCTCTATCTTTCCAATCTTCTTATGTTGCCTGGCTAAAGGTTTCAGGGATTTGAACAAACATGAAAGAATTCATTTAAAAATTGCCTCTGACTCAGAAGAATTTGAAAAAAAGTAGTTTATATATAGTTATGGTTAGCAGAAACCAAGAGAAAGCAATGGACAGTTGGGACTGGCAGCAGTAGCAGAAGGGTAATAAATACCTACAGAGAAGTATATAAATATGAGAGGTTATTTGGGGGGATGAAATGCCCCAGGAGCAGACTAGTTTCCCAAAGGAACACATGGAACTTGAGTGGGACTATAACTGAGTGAAACCTCCCTCATGGTTTCAGTGAATCTTCCTTTTTCCTAAAGCCACATCAGCAAAAGTTGCAGTTTCCACTTCCCCAAGGTCAGGTGGTAACAAAGATTATGCATCACTGTGCTGATTGACCCCCATATATGGTAGGACACAGAATTATCTCTCTGATAGGGTAAAATGAATGATCTCTCTTTGATAGGGTAAAACTGAATATGAATAATTATGAAAATAGGACTTGAGAATGCTTTGTGCCAATTGACTAGATACTCACTGAAAGATTGTCAGCCCAGCTATCTAGCCAATAGATAGTGGGTCAGGGGGGTGGGATTGCATTAGGGACTA
Source organism: Macrotis lagotis (assembly GCF_037893015.1). Taxonomy (NCBI): domain Eukaryota; kingdom Metazoa; phylum Chordata; class Mammalia; order Peramelemorphia; family Peramelidae; genus Macrotis; species Macrotis lagotis. The sequence goes on along the minus strand of NC_133658.1, from coordinate 260,162,370 downwards.
GGATAAAAGGGGCTTGCATGCCCCTGCACTTTGCATTCCTACTAGAGCTGTAACTCATGTTATGGAAGTTGTGCTCTCTTCTTGAGAAGAGCAAATAAACTTTTTGTGCTCCAGTTTGGGTCTTCTGATTATTCTGTTTAAGGAGGACCAATGTTGTAACACACAGGGCTGATCCCACACAAACTTAACTGTGGATTGAGTTTTTAAAAGGGCAAGAAGATGAGGTAAGTAGACACATGTTGATGGGAGCAGTAATTTAGAGAGCAGAGATGAACTTCTTAGGGATATATAGATGAAATGTGGTATCTCAAAGACAATCTTTTCAGGCTAGGACAGAGATCCATTATTTTGTTGATAGGGGCTTGTCTTGTGCCTGGGGTGGGGCAGGGATTTACTGAATCTTTGCCAGGAGGGGCAAGGTACTTTAATAAAAAGTTATATTGACCCCATCTCAATAACTTGGACAATGGGATGGGGGGAGGGATCGGAATTACTGGTCATTGCAGAGGGAACAGATTAACCATAGAACATATTTCTCTTAATATTTCCTCTACTTCATTCATACCTTACATTGCCCTCTTCTATCCAGTAAATTGTCCTACTTATTTATTCTAGAATTAGACATTCCATCTCTCTGTGCTCCCCTCTCCTTGATGTTGCTTCCTCATGTCTATAACTGTATAAATATGCTATTTATTGACACTTTAGGATTCATTACTCTAAACAGAGATTGGACTCCTGAATCACACAACTAGAAAATAGACTTGAACAATCTGTCTGCTAACCAGAATGTGATCCTATTTGTGCTATGACATTTTTTTGTGGGTAGATCTATTCCTTATACTCCCCCCTTCCTCTCCCCCACCAAGGCATCCTAGTGTGACATTTAAAAGGTTTGAGAGACCTAGTTTCTAGGTAATTTAATCATTTTATTATTAAAGCCAGAAGGTCATTGATAAAAGGATGGTCATTTGGCTGTCTCTCTTGGACCAAAGACAATCATGTGGTGGGGCTCAATTTATATACCCTTTGGAAGAGTATATGGTCATACCTATCAGATTGTTGAAGATGAGAAAAAGGGAAAATGGTCAATGTTGGATAGGTTGTGGAAGGACTAGGACATTGATACATTGCTGGTGGAGTTGTGAATGGATCCAACCATTCTGGAGAGCAATAAGGAATTATGCCCAAAGAGCAATAAAACTATTCATACCCTTTGATCCAGCAATTTCAATACTAGGGCTATATCCAGAAGAAATTATAAAAAATGGGAAAAAGTCCTACATGTTCCAAAATATTTGTAGCAGCTATTTTTGTAGAGGTAAAGAATTGGAAATTGAGGGGATGCCCATCAATTGAGGAATGACTAAGCAAGTTATGGTACATTAATACTATGGAATATTATTGTTCTATAAGAAACCATAAATGTTCAGACTCTAGAGAAGCATGGAATAACTTACAGGATCTGATGCTGAGCCGAGGGGGCAGAATCAAGAGAACAATGTATACATTAACAACAACATTGTGAGATGATCAACCTGGAAGCAGGTCATTTCAGCAGACCAGAGAGCAAGGACAACCCTATTAGATCAGTTATGGGCAATGTTATCCCCATCCAGAGGAGGAAAATAAAACAAAACAAAACAAAACAAAACAAAACAAAAAGAAAGACCAACCCTTCCGAATCTGATTAAAACTTTATAAAAATTATCTCTTATGTATCTCTTTCCCTTAATCCTAATTCCTCATACTGAAAATGACTAATATGTAAATATGTTTATTTAAAATAAGTATGTACAATGCCAACCTGACTATTTGCCACTGAGAGGGTCAGGGCTAAGAAGGGAGGGTGAAAGGAAATTTTTTAACTTAAAAATATACATGTGCACATGGATGAAAATAAATTAATTAATTAAAAACAAAACAAAGAAAGAGTATATGGTTAGTGAGGGGTTGAGTCTGATCCTTGAAAAGAGAAATTCTGTATGCTGATCACTCATAGCCTAGGCTATCTAGACAAAAGAATCTGTCCCCACACAAGCTTAAGTAGAACATAGGTTTCCCCACCTTAGAATAACCTCACCTTGTGAGGTTTGGTGAAGTCTGACTAAGATAGAAGAAAGTTAATATAATCTTATTATCAGTAATGTCTTTCAAAAGACTGAACTTTTAAAAATCTTAATAGTATTTTTTTTGCTAGTTACATGTAGATAGTTTTCAACATTCATTTTTGTAAAATTTTCTTCCCTCCTTCCATTCTCTTTCCCCTCTCCAAGATAGCAGGCAATCTGAAATATGTTATACATGTACAATCATGTTAAACATTTTCCATATTAGTCATATTGTGAAAAAAAGAATCAGAACAAAAGGGAAAAACCATGAGAAAGAAAAAAAACAAAAAAAATAAAGGGATGAAATAGTGTACTTTGACCTGTATTCAAATTCTATAGTTCTTTCTTTGCAAGCGGGTGACATTTTCCATCATAAATCTTTTAGAATTGTCTTTGATTACTGTATTCCTAGGAAGGGCTAAATCTATTACAGTTAATCATCACATCATGTTGCTGTCACTGTGTACAATGTTCTCCTGGTTCTCCCACTTCACTGTTCATCAACTCATGTAAGTTGTATCAAGTTTTTCTGAAATCTGCCTACTCATCATTTTTTATTTTTTATTTTATTTTATTTTATTTTACTTTACTTTATTTTATTTTATTTTATTATTTTATTTTTAGGTTTTTGCAAGGCAGTGGGGTTAAGTGGCTTGCTCAAGGCCACATGGCTAGGTAATTATTAAGTGTCTGAGGCTGGATTTGAACTCAGGTACTCCTGACTCCAGGGCCGGTGCTCTATCCACTGTGCCACCTAGCTGCCCCCTCATCGTTTTTTATAGAACAATAGCATTCCATTACATTCATGTACCACAACTTGGTCAGTTATTCCTCCATTGATGAGCATCCCCTAAATTTCCAATTCTTTGATACCACTAAAAGAACTGCTATAAATATTTTTGTACATGAGGGTCCTTTTCTCTTTTTTTATGATCTCTTTGGAATACAGACCTGGTAGTGGTATTGCTAGATCAAAGAATATGCATAGTTTATAGCTCTTTGGGCATAGGCCTGAACTTTTAAAAATCAAGAATTTGATAGAAGGGAAGAGCCTCTGAATCTCCCCAAGATATTGGTTATTGATCATCATTTCTCCCACTAGAAAAGAAGATACCTTGTTATCATGATCCAAAAGATAAACAACTATTTCCATGCATCTAGTATATACTAAAAAATACAATTACTATGGATATTATTTATATATATATATATATATCAAATTATTGCTAAAACTGTTGGACAGGTCAGGACCAAGGAAAGAGAACTTGGTGGCATTTCATTAGAGATACTCCTTCAAGTTATCATTAAATGATAAGAATAAGATGGAGAAATGTGGACTATGCTCTGAGTCTGGTCATTCATAATTTGTACTATCATCTATTCTGCCTCTTTCTATCTTGTTTACAATGATCTATATTCAAATCTATATTCGGCCTTGCTGAGATTTTCATTTATTATTATTATACCATTTTGTCAAAGAGATAGACTATGTCTCTTTTCAAATACTCAGTAAATCATCAACTAAATTGTAGTATGGTTAACAGAACTATAAAGGATAGAAGATTCTCTGGAGCTGAACTAATAGAGGAAAAAAACACTTTTAACCAGGCTACTTTTATTTTGGTTTACAAAAGGCTTCATCTTCTATGTTGTTTCCTTTGATCTGAAGAAGAAGTAATTTCTCTTTTCTTTCTTTTTTGATTCATTATGAAAGTTGCAAGAACATTCTTGACAACTGAACCATTCTGCCAAAACCATCCCCTTAAACACTCAGATTTCAAAGAGTTCACAATAGTCCATGATTTTGCCAATGCAACTCATTTTCTGAACTCTTTAATGGAGGAGCATGAAAAGCATTTTTCATAAGTTCTTGTAAAAGTCCTTTTATATCTTGTCTGAAGGAATTTTGGGGGGAAGTTGGTTTGAAAACCCACTTGCTCATCCCCTTCTTTTGACTGACTTGATCCCTGAATTGAGTAATTCAATGTTTCCCGTCATTTGCAGAATTTTATCAAAACTATACTCTCTTCAAGAGAATCTGTTCTCATATTCCAATATTACTCTTTGCTCTCCCATGCATGCTTATTTTGCTTTCTTCTTAGATCACCTGTGATCCAATGAGATAATATTTGAAAGTGCTTTTAAAACTTTGTCAGCTATTACTATTATTAACAATCAGGCAACCAAGAATTATTTGCTGAGTTCTTGCTATGTACAAAGTTGTGATGGGCATCAGGAATGTAAGAAATTGTTCCTGTTTTCAAGGAACTTTGAGTCTACCCAGGCAGATGAGATTCATACCTGCAAAAGAGCCAAATAACAAATACAAGTAAATGGTATCAATAATAAGTTGCTTTGTGGTAATTCAGAGAAGAGAACTCTCAGATGATAGTAACAAAATCTCCCAAAGCAGATGTAAATTTCCTCACAAAAAAATCTTGGAAAAACAAATCAGGAAGGAACAGAAAACTAAGAATATTCATTTTCTCATTAGGTTTTCTGACTGACTCAAGTGCTTCCCTGGTCTCCCTTTCTCTTCCTTCCTTCTTCTTACCTCAATTCATTTGGACATGTCATTTGTTTTCATGGTTGAACCAAGTGTTCACCTTCTCCAAACCTTCAATTCTCCAGCTTAAGAGAAGAAAAATAAATTCCCCCAGAGAAGAAAATAACAGGAAGATGTGATTGTTTTGTGCTTTGCTCATGGGAAAACTGAGCAATCTCTCTTGTCTGTTACCTGGGCAGAGAGACTATCTTTTCTTCTACTATTGAGAGACACAAATAAGCTTGATTGGAGAATATTGTCTAGCAGCTGCAGGATCTCTTCCCAAATTTGCTCCATAGGAGACAAGTTAGTACATGTGGTCTCCAACCCATGGTTTTCTATTTTCTCTCAGCAAGACACTTCAAGATGTGATTCACAATTGATGCAGCTGCCTGACTTTACTTCCAAGGGGGACTGATGACAAAATATGAGCTGTTTGAGAATATTAAGAAAAATGTTTTCCTTCTGCTTTTCCATGGGCTTGAGGTAGACTTTCTGATTATAAATGTAGTGCCTTTTCCCTTTTACTCTGTCTTAAGTGTTGGACAAATAGCTGATATGTTAGGTCTTAGGGGGTTACTTGGACTGAAAGAAATCTAATTCAGCATTTATCTATTAGATTCTGGGATGGTCCCATGGAATTAGAGATAACTGGTCTGAGACTTACAATGGTAAACTTTTAGGTAGAAGTCATCAGACAGAAAAGATGTTCTCTCCTGGACTATTATAGGAAAGAAATTCTTGAAGTGACTTCTGTTGAGTCATTGGTCAAATAAAAAGAGAATCTGAGTGAATTCAACTTGAGACTACTCTGTGGGGCTTATACTCCATAATATGACAGAGAATGACATTTGGTTTTTTTTTTTTTTTGGTTGGTGTTGGGACTCCATTTTTGCCTGGAACAACATTTAAGATCCTATACAATACACTTCTAATCTATCTGTTAGGTTCAGTCTCATAACAATATCCTCTCTGACATGACATTCTAATAAAATTGCAGGCTTATTTAATTTCTTGGAAGCTCTTCCTACAAATTGGAAATATTATATTTTCATGATCATTGTCATCATCTTTACCTATTTAAATTAGACTCCTGCCACAGTTACCCACTAAGACCTAACCTATAAGTGCATAACTGTGTCCAAGACCCTGGAACAGACATTGGAAAGATATAAAGAACAATAAGACAGACTTTACCCTTAGGGAACTCATAGCTTAACTGATGAGAAAGACTATGTCCTTCCAAAGGACATTATTAATGAGATGTTCAGTTTGTTGAGATCAATCTTATGATTCCCCCTTTATACTTTTCAAAATGCTTTTTCAAATATTGTTTACCTTTATCCTAATGATAGCTCAGTGAAATATAGAATACATATATATATATATATATATTTATCATTGATTTATAGAAGAAGACTATGACTTGCTTGAAAGTTATGACTTGCCCCCAAATCTCACACAGCCAATTGGTCACTGGAACCCAGTTCTCTCATTCTTGGTTCAGTGTACTTTCTACTATGTCAGATCACAATGGCATATCACTAGTATAGGGGCTGATGATTTAGGAAGAAAGTGCAATCAGCCTTTGTTTTGGCTGTTAATTTTGTGTTTTTTAATATGAGAAAATAACAAAATATTGAGTTAAAACTTTAAATCTTTAAAGTCAGAGGACTTAGGTTTTAATACTGGTGCTTTCAACTGTGGGACTTTGGAGTAATTCACTAAAAGTTCCTGGTCCTCAGTTTCTCCACCTGTACTATGGATTAAGTGATTGGAATAAGTGACCTCTGGGTTTCTTTTTAGCTATAACTTGATAAACTTGTGAACTTATTGGGGTATTATTTTTTTTGTAAAGTTTTATTTATTTAAGGCAATGGGATTAAGTGACTTACCCAAGATCACAAAGTTGGGCAATTATTGTCTATTTGAACTCAGGTCCTCCTGTCTCCAGGAATGGTGCACTATCCACTGTGCTACCTAGCACCCTGCAAGTGGCAGAGGTAGAGACAGAGAGTAATTATGGCTGTTGCAGGAGAAAAGAGTAGTCAGACCTTGTTTTTGTCATTATTCTTAGTTTTCAAGTAAAAAGAAATATACAAATGAAGGAGTGAAAGTAATTTTGGTGATTGCTACTTTCATCTCCTAGTTAATGATTGTTATTAAGAATGTTCTGACTGCTTAAGGAACATTGGATGAAGATGATATGTACTCAGTGAAATATGAGTATGATATATTCTGCTTTGTGTATATAAATCACAAATGGGAGATAATCTTTTATTTCCCAAGTTTGCATTTTCTTTTGGATATAACAAATATTTTGAAGCCCTTTTGAGTCTTTCTTGGACTCATCAGGGTTGACCATTTTATATAATTCTGCAGAATTCTTAAAGGGAAGGAACATTGACAAAAAATTAATACTACCACAATACAAACAAAAGGAATATAGAATAGAATTAAATGCACCAAGGCCACATAGTCTAACTTGCTTTTTCATTTTCTGACTGAGTGAGAACAAGAGGTAATAGCTTTTTTTGCCACATTTGCCATATTTTTGAATCATAGTAATATTTTTTTGACAGGGATGCCTTAGGAGAGAAAGATCAGTCACTGAGAAGAGGAACAGACATACTTGATTGGTGACTCTTGGTCACCATTTGTGCTGTGTTGCTGAGATACCAGTAGTATAGCCAAGCTGTTTTTTGATAATCCTTTTCAAAACATTATGTATTTGTCTGACTCATGATTGGTGACTTGGCCTTCGAACAGGGAAGTTTTTGTTACTGGTTCAGAAGCCCTAGGGCATGCACATGTTTCTCTTGATGAGTGAGTGACCCTGAATAATTTCAGATTTATACTCTGTCCATGTGTTAGCTAAGGTTCTATAATCTGTAGTCAATGCATTGCCCTGATGGAGTAAATTCAGAGACCCCCAGGCTTTGCCTAAGTAAGCAAGAATTTCAAGACACTTTTGTAGTATAGTAGATGGAGTGCTAGGTCCAGAATCAGAAAGACCTAAATTAAAATCTGACCTTAGAGACTTATAAACCTTGTGATCCTGGGAAAGTCACTTAATCTCTGTTTAACTCAGTTTCCTCAAGTATAAAATAAAGTTGGTAAAATGAGGATGTCTCTAAGGGCTGTTGTAAGGATCAAAGCAGATAATATTACTAACCTGATACATAGTAGGCACAATATAAATGCTTTTATTTTCTCTCTCCCCTTCCTCCTTCCAATCCCATGACATGGGGTTCCAAGGTCAGGCCACTCCAAGTGTCAGGGAACTGGAGGGTATAAAGTCAGGTCTTTAGAGTTCTATACCTAAGCAGCATGGGCCAGGTCAGGACTGTAATCCCTGGAGAGGAAACATTTTGTCCTTCCTCCTCCTTTCTTCTCTCCAAATTTTTCCACAACCAAGTGTTTGCAATCTAGGGTAAAGCCCTGGTCACCTCTTTGGAATGTCCTCAGTCCCTCTAGTGATTAATTGGAAGCATTTCTGTCTGTTCCTCTCTGTTCCTTTCCCATGATCCTTACTAAACAGATACCTACAATTACATGTGGCAAGAAGTGCAAGTATAATTGCCATCTTGCACATGAGAAATTAGACTCAGAGAAATGAAGACACTTTCCAAGAGTCTTTATAGTGGAAACTTGAACCTTTGACTTTAATTTGAATAGGACCATGGCCTTACCAGTTGAGTTACTGCCTTAGAAATATAATGATTTAATAAGAGGACAGATTGTGTATCAGGGCAGCTAGGTGGTACAGTGGATAGTGCACTGATCTTGGAGTCAGGAGGACAGGAGTTCGAATCCAGCCTCAGACCTGACTTTTACTAGCTCTGGGACCTTGGACAAGTCACTTAACCCTGATTACCTCACATCCAGGGCTATCTCCAGTTGTCTTGATCCACCTGGCCACTGGACCCAGATGGCACTGGAGGAAAAAGTGAGACTGGTGACTTAGCACAGTAAAATCACTCAAATCCAATTCATGTGCTTGTCATGGCCATCACCTCCCATGATGTTGTGGTCTTCTTTGAAATTGAAAGACAAGCATTAGCAGCATGTATATCTCAGATATCATTAATCAATCAATCCATAAACATCCATTAAGTTCCTTCTATTTGATGAATACAGGGATCACAGAACCAAAAAGCAAGTCTTTTTCCTCTAGGAACTTGCATTCTTTTTTTTTTTTTTTTTAGATTTTTCAAGGCAATGGGTTTAAGTGGCTTGCCCAAGGCCACACAGCTAGGTAATTATTAAGTGTCTGAGGTCAGATTTGAACCCAGGTACTCCTGACTCCAAGGTCACTGCTCTATTCACTGTGCCACCTAGCCACCCCAGAACTTAGATTTCTAATGAGGGGAACGACATGCATCAAAACCCACCCAAGCTGAAATAATAACCTTGTCAGGGCAGCAACAATTACCTGGAGCTATTAAGAAAAATCTTCATTTAGAAGATAGTACTTGAACAGAGAATTGGAGAAAAGTATTTTTTGAGGCAGACATTAGGAGAAAGAACAGTGAAGATATAGAGAAGCTGCAGAGAAAGAGTGGTATGCAAGAATTACAAGACTAATTAGTTTAAAGCAGGGGTGGAGAATCTTTTTTTCTTCCAAGGGTCATTTGGACATTTATAATATCATTCATGGGTTATATTTGGTCAAAAATTTAATTAATTCACTCCTAAAAAAACTACCAAATTTATTGATTTTCGAGTCTGGCCTGTGGTTGCCTTGGCAACACCAAACCAATGCAGCCTGTGGGCAGGAGGTTCCCTGGCCCTGGTATAAAGAGGAGAGCTTACAGAGACAAACAATGCAAAATGAGGATAGAAGGGCAGGAAACCTGTTATGAAGGGCTTTAAATGCTAAACAGAAGAGTTTAAATTTGACTCAAGGAAATAATAGGGAGAAATTGAAATTTATTGAATGATATTGAGTTTATGGGTGATGTGATAAAAATCTGTACATTAGAAAAATCACTTTGACTTAGGATTGGGAGAGAGGAATCAGGAGGTCATTACAGTAGCTATGGCAAGAAGTGATGAAGGACTTCCACTTTGATGGTGACTGACAAGTCTTACTTTCCTCCAGAGGCATCTGTATCCAGGGGCAAGATACAGATCATGATAACTGGAGACGGCTCTGAATGTAGTGGGTGACAGCCTTTTTTTTAATTATTATTATTAGATATGTAGGGTTAATGATAAAGAAGAATTGAGGGTGACTAAACCTCAGGTGATAAGAAAAGATAAAAGTTTGGAAGAGGAGTAGGGTTTTTGGAGAGATAACAAATTCATTTTAAATATGTGAGTCAGAGATGCCTATGAGACACTGAGTTTGAAGCATCCAATATGCAATTGATGTGGAATTGTAGTTTATGCCTAGATCTGTAAATCTGGGACTCATCTGCCTAGAGATGCTAACTGAACCCAGGAAAACTGATAACATCAAATGAGAGAATTCAGAGGGAAAAGAGAAGAGGGCCTGGGGCAGAATCTAAACTAAGAGGAATGAGGAGTGAAAAGATAAGAGAACTAAGGATCACAAAAAACCCAGATAGGAGAGAATTCAAGAGGAAGATCATTTGATTTGTCAACTTAAAAAAAAATGATATTTGGAAAGAGAAATTTCAGTTGAGTGATAAGATCAGATGAATGAATTGAAGAGGGTTTGGAAGAGAGAGAATGAAGAAATGAAGGCACTGACAACTTTTTTTTCAAGTAAATAGGACTGTGAGGGGGGGACGATTTGGGATGATTGTTTATGGGATGATGGTAAAAGTTTTATAGGGAAATGAGAGATTTGGAGTTTTTTTGGAGGAGCAAAACAGAGATAGAAAGACAGACACAGAAGCAGATATAATAGAAACAGTCCTAGAGAGTATGGAGAAAGATGGGATGAATGATTGGTCTTTGTAAAGAGAAGAACCATTTCATCTAATAGTTGAATAAAGTAGGAGAATGGGGTGGGGATGATGTCAATGGATTATGGGGTGAAGAAGAAGGGAGAAGAGAAAATTCCTGGTTGAATGGCTTCAATTTCATCAACAAATTATTGATGGTGTGGGAGGCTTTAGCCAGGAAGAGAAGGTTTAGAAGAGCTACTGTGTTGAATGGGATAGAAAAATTAATTTGGTAGCAGTAAAATAATTACCTTCCTTCAATGAGGCCCATTTGAGACTAGGTAATATAAATGTGTGGAGGATACAATCAGTAGTTTCGTGACTTTCTCCAACTTCATTCAGAACCACTTGAGTGGGAGTGTGGGAGGCAGAGGGTGAGAGCAAACCAATATCAGCCTTTGGCAAAGCATGAGTAATGATAAGACAAGTGAGCAAAAGATTTAACAATAGAGAATAGCAGAGTTGAGGTTAATTTAAGAGCCACTATTGAGAAGGGAGGAGACCAAGAGCAAGGGAAGGCAGTCCAGGAAAGTGCTAAGGGATAGGTTTGTAGGGAAAGTGAGAATGAAAAATAGGTTTAGGAGGGGAGAAGCATGGGGAGAGATGGAGGCATAGTATCTTATAAATACAAGCACACCACAGAGATATTGTGGGTTTGATTCAATACCACAACAATAAAATGAATTCACAAAAAAGTGAGCAATATGATTTTTTTTTGGTTTCCTAGTACCTACAAAAGTTACCTTACACTATACTATAGTGTACAAAAATATTATGGTTTAAAATGTAGATATCTTAATTAAAAATATTTTATTGTTCAAAAATAATGCTAACTATCATCTGAGCCTCCAGTAAGTCATCATCTTTTTGTTTGTGTAGCATCTTACCTGGTTGTTGATGACTGCTGTCTGACCAGGATGGTTACCTCGTTTTTGACTCTCTCTAGGCTTTTGACAAGCTTTCCGTACTAAGAATAATAATTTCTAGTTTTTAATTTAAAGTTGGAGCAGTCAGAACATGTATAGTATGTAGCAATTAAGTGTACCATCTTACAAGGGCATAATTCATGGCACCCCAAAACAACTACTAGTAAATTCTAGTTTAAAAAATCTAGTAAATAAAAACTAGGAAATTCAAGTTTGAAATATTGTAAGAATGACCAAATTGTAGCAGAGAAACATGATGTCAGCACATCCTATTGTGAAAATGGTGCTGATAGTATTGTCTAACGCAGGATTGTTCCAAACTCTCAATTTGTAAAAAAAAATAACAACCAAACACTGTTATCTATGAATTCAATAAAGCACTATAAAATTGGGAATATCTGTAAATTCAGAGTTCTTGATCTGAATGCAATACTTGTAGGTAATGGTTTGCTCATTGACATGACCATCCTTGTTTATAGCTGGGATGGAGTAAAAGAAAAGTCATTGAATTTAAAAGATCATCAACATATAAGTCCCCTAGTATAAGGACAGGAACTGAGTAGACTGTAAGCTAAACCTTGAACTCATAGAAAAGGAGAAAGAATATTATTGAAGGTCTGATAGATAATTGCTACTAAGGATATGAAATTGTTGACAAATTTGGAAAGTAATCTTCAAAGGAAGACACATTGCTGAATGATAGCAACAGAAGGAAGATTCAGAAATGACAATGGGAAACAAGGAGGATTCTGATTTTCTATCTAGGACATCTTAGGGGGCATGAATAAAAGTACAAGCAATACTGGGAAGGAAAGAATGGTCAGAAATACATCTAGAAGGTGCATCTTGATGCATTCAAAGCACCAAAATAAAAAAGACCTGAGTACAAGTCCAGCCTCTTAATAATAGTATAATTCTGGAAAAGTCACAACCCTCTGTCTGCTTCAGTTCCCTCAGCTATAAAATGGGGTCAATAATAGAACTTACTTCCCAGGGTTGTTAGAAGGATGAAATGAGCTAATATTTGTAAAGCACTTTGCAAACCTAAAAATGCTATATAAATGTAACCTATCATAATTACGATGATGATGATGATGATGCAGTTCATTTGATACAGAATCAAGTTTCTGAGTACCAGAAGATGAAAAGATAATGAGAAGTCTAAAATAAAGAGAAGGTTGTTAATTGTGGAATGGGGATTTCCCAATTGTGGGAATAGGGATATCAGAAAACATGATGGAAGGTGAAGGCAGATCTGGAGGGAGATATTGGAGGGGTAGGGTTGAGGTGAATGGGCATGTGACAACAGGCATCTCAGCTTTCAAAAGCTTATTCATAAGCAACTAAAGATTCAATATCCCTAGACACTGAAGAATAATTGTTTGTTAATTATTGGAGAATCAGCAGATGAGAACAATTCTATTGAGAATAGGAGGTAAGTACAATTTTCTAGGTTCTACCCCCATAGTCTGAGTGCACCTGCAGTCTTGTCTTGGCCTGTTTCATTAACAAGGTAGATACCCAACTATAGGAAATTTCTCTGATGTAATTAGCATAGGAAATTTCTAAGGTGGGAGAAACTCTCTATTGGGAAAGGAAACTCTCCTGTCAGAGCAGATTGCAACTGTCTATAATTAAGTGGAGAAGTCTTAGGAAATTATTTCAGTAATGTGGCAGGCAAGTGACTTGACCAGGTTCACATAACAAGTAAGGGTCAGAGGTGGGATTATAATAATAATTAGTAATGGCTACAACCAATATGATACTCTTAAGTTTTCAAAGTGCTTTAATATATTATCTCATACTCTCTCAATATAGGTAAGATACTTATCCTTCATGAAACTTTGAAGGTGGACCCTCATTGGATGAGGTATTTAATTGCATTATTAATATTTGGTAATAAAATCAGGGGTTTTGACAACTGTCTGGAAAATTATTTGGAAAGTCATTCCAAATGCAACAAACAACTGCTCTTTCCCTCCCCTCAACTTTTCCCTTATTCCTTTTATTTACCTTGGCCTAGGTTTTTCTAGGTTCTGTCTAGAATTTTAAGAATGTGAAATATTCAATTATATTTCATAACTCTAAAACAAATTCTGGTTGTACTTTCACCCTACTCTGAATTTAAGACCTGAGGAAATCTCCAAGTGTATACTCTATATTTCATGTCACCATTAAGATTCTTAACCCCATTTTTAGCTTGTTGTGGACCGAAAGGAAAACCCATTCAAATTATGGTCTAGGTATGTTGGCTTTAAGATCTCTCTCTCTCTCTCTACTTTCCAGACCCAGGACTCATTTACCCAGCTCAGCAGCAGCATCAAGGTCACAGTAGGGACCTGTCTTGAGAAATAAAGATGGAGTTGGGGCAACCCTTGCCAGCAGTTGCCTGCCTGGAGTGCTCTCTCCTTCCTCTCTTTAGGCTCTTGGAATCCTTGACTTCCTTCAAGATTCAGTTCAAGTGATTACCTTTTGATGGAAGACCTTCTTTTCTCTGCTTCTCCTTTTCCTTCTAATATACCTTGTATAATGTCTACTTTGTATGAATCAAAGTCAACTGCTGCAATGATGGAAAATTCTTCAACTTGTAAAGGCTAAAAGACCAAAGTGGAGGGAGTGTTGGTGCATGATCTTCTCTTTGCAGATGATAGTTCACTCAATGCAGCCTCTGAAGCTGAGATGCAATAAAGTATGGGTTGATACTCTGCTGCTTGTGCTAATTTTGGACTAATAATTAACACCAAGAAAACACAGATGCTCCACAGCCAACAACACACCATCCATTTGTGGAACCATTGGTTATAGCAAATGGAAAAGTTTTGAGTACTGTGGACAAGTTCACTTACCTTGGCAGTGTCCTTTCCAAGGAGGTACACATTGACAGTGAGGATGACACTTGTATTGCTAGAGCTAGCTCATTATTTGGGAGACTCTGAAAGAAAGGGAGAATAATGTCTACAGAACTGTGGGACTGACCTCAATGTTATATGACTGTGAAACCTGGACAGTGTTATTAGTGTCATGCCAGAAAACTGAATGGTTTCCATTTAAATTGGCTTAGGAAAATTCTGAAGATCATCTGGCAGAAGATACCAGACACTGTAGTCCTTTCTCTGTTTTATTTATTTATTTTTATTTGTTTGTTTGTTTATTTATTTATTTTCATACATATAAATGTGCATATTTCCAAGTTACAAAATTTGCCTCCACCCTCCCTTCCCACCACCCTCCCCTCAGTGGGGTTAGCATTTTATATACATATTTTGATAAACATGTTTATAAATTAGTAATATTGGGCATGAGGAATTAGGATTAAGGGAAAGGGATACATAAGAGATAATTTTTATAAAATTTTCACCAGATTAGGAAGGGTTGTTTTGTGTGTGTGTGTGTGTGTGTGTGTTTTGTTTTTCTTCCTCTGGTTGGGGATAATATAGACCATAGCCAGTCAAATACAGTTGTACTAGGTCTCCAGACTTCTGAGAGGAGCTGCTTCCATCAGGATTGATCATCTCACAATGTTATTGTTAATGTGTACATTCTTCCTGTGGTTCTCCCCTTTGCTCAGCATCAGATCCTGTAAGTCATTCCATGCTTCTCTAGAGTCTAACCATTTATGATTTTTAAAGAAAATAATATTCCATAGTCTTCATGTACCATAACTTGTTTAGCCATTCCCCAATTGATGGGTAGCTGCCAACTTCAGTCTTTTCTTGAGCTAAACTGCCAAGTATTCAAACTCTGCTAACAGAGAGTGCTGCAACTTTGATGGGCTAGCCGCATTGCTCTAATGCCATACTACACTTGACAGACTATTTTTTAGAGAAAGGCAGATAGAACACTGACCTTGGAGTCAGGAGGATGAGAGTCCAAATGCAGACTCAGACACTTAACACTTACTAGCTGTGTGACCTTGAGCAAATCACTTGACCCTGATCAGCCACATCCAGGGCTGTTTCCAATTGTCTTGATTCATATCTGGCCACTGGACTAGTGAGAAAGTGAGGCTGGTGACTTAACATAGCCACTCTTCTCTCAAAATCAATTCATATGTTTGTCATAGTATCATCTTCCCTGATGATACGCAAAGAGCCCAGCACCCTCTCAGATGTTGTACAGTCAATTCCAAAATTCTTAAGAGAGACCTTGAGAGGGTCCTTGTATCACTTTTTCTGGGACACTGAGGCACAGCTCTTGCAGGATCATTTTTTCTGCCATTCAGAAACTACCTACCTTGAAATTAGCCTTGGTTTGTAAAGCTGGTTACTCAGAGTAGAAGCCTTGAAGACAGTGATACCTCTCAAAAGTAGAGAAAGGGACTTTAGAGCAGATGCCAAGGTGCCTGAGGGATTGTAGGGTGGAGTGTTTGCTTAAGTCAGAGTAGGAGCCACAAGGCAGGGAGACAGACATGGGGGTGGAAGGGGAGGCTAAAGAACTGGCTGGATGCTTCAGACTAGAATGTGAATGATAGCTGTCAATCCAGGAGTTTAGGCACCAGGGGAATTCAGCTTTTCTCCTCCCTGCTGAGCCTCCTCCAGTCCTGGATCACCTTTCAGGGCTCCAGCTCAAGCTCCACTTAATCAGGAAACCTTGCTGGACACCGCAGCCTGCATCAGTCTGTTTCTACCCACTCCCTATCTTGTCTGTACCCTTCAAAGGCTACCTTGCTAATCAATTGACAAGTGAACAAGTGTTTACTTTTGCAAGTACTGTATGCTCTGCTAAACCCTGGGAATACAAAGACAAAAATGAAATAGTCTCTGCCCTTAAGAAGCTTAGATTCTAATGGAGGACACAATATGACTACATCCATATATATGAAGATACATATGAATACAAAGTAGATACCATTCAAAGTGTAGTGGGAGAGAAGAAAATTAGCACATAGCATGGGGAGTGGGAGAAGGGTGGAGATAGGAAAGCCTTCCCTCTGAAGGTGATCATTAGTCCTGCATCTTGAAGGAATCCAGGGACTCCAAGAGGCTAAAATGAGGAAGGAAGGAGAGAGAGCTCTCCAGACTGGTGTTGGGGGGCAGACAATGCAAAGGAGATGGGCATGAAATATCATGTGTGAAGAGCAGTAAGTAGAATTGGACCTCAAAGTACCAGGATGTGTAAGAAAACTAACAGTAGAGAAAGGGGATAAATTATGAAAAGTGTAACATGCCAAAGAGAGAAGAGTATTTCATCCTTAAGATAACAGGAATCACTGGAGTTTTTAGGCTGTAGGTTGCCTTTAGAACCCCCCCCCCCAATATTATTTTTGTCTTATCTGTGTGATAGCAAATTCTAAAGACAGGTCCTGAATATTTATCAATATCTGTCTTTATTTCTTTAATTTTTCTTTAATTAAATGAAGCAGAAAATTAATGACATTCTCTTTCTGGCTAGTCTGCCTGATTGTGAAGGTCAGCCCCTTTCCCCTTAACACATGAGATTTAAAAATCTGAGAATAAGAAATCAAAATAATGTGATATTTAAAAGAACTTCCAGAATAGCACCAGCTCAATGGTTGTTGTTCAGTCATTTTCAGTTGTGTCTTATTCTGCATAATCTCAAATTGGTTGCTGTTGTTTTTTTGCAAAGATACTGCATTGTTATTTCCTTCTCCAGTTCATTTTACAGATGAGGAAAGTGAGGCAAATAGGTTTAGTGATTAGCTCACAGTCACACATCTAATAAGTATCTGAGGCTGGATTTGAGCTCAAAGATGGACCTTCCTGACTTTTAGGTGCTATACTCTATCCCCAGAGAAGGATAGAAAAGATAATTTAAAAGATGAAGATTAAAGAGACATGTTTGAAAAAAAATGTGGGGAATGTGAGAGTCAATAAAAGAAGAAAAAAGATTGCTATTGCAGCAAATAATTATTGGAACTATGACAAAATGAAACATCCCCTACTCTCAAGAAGCTTACATTTTTTGGGGGGGGGGGGGATCAAAATATACACATAGTGTAGATACAAAATAAGTATATGCAAAATAAATAATGGGCTAATTTGGCAAGGGAAACACTGCCTAGTGACAATCAAAAGAATCTTGTGTGAGAACTTTGATGGAAACTCAGGTGGGGCTAGGTAAGATTCTTTAGCAAACTTATAGAGGAACCAGCCAGCATTGCTGTCTGACTTCCTCCACAAATGGAATGAAGCTCAGAAGAAAAGACTTGGTGAATAATGGTGCCATAGGCAGAGTGTGCAAGTAGCAATGATGAGCCTGGAACATATCTGTTCCTCTTCCTGCCCCAGTATGTCAGGGAGCATGAGAGAAGGCATACTCAAGATCAGAGAAGGTGGACAGTGATTCAGTATCTTCTGAAAATCAATAATGGAATCTGGCAAGTAATTTTTTGTCAATGTTGAAAAGCAACTGAAGTGTCTCAGAGGCCCCTTCAAGGAATTCATGAAAGCTTAGGGAAATCAAAGGAAGGTACTATTTAGATTCAAGTATTCTGAGTCCAAAACTAAAAAAATTCATCTTCCAGATATTCAAAACCTTTGAAAAGAGCTGATTGCCTCTTGGAAAGAAGGCATTGTTTTGTGGGATATCATATGCAGTACCTAGGTGACAAATAAGAGGCCCACAGTCCACAGCATTATTGAGTGCTTCTTAAAGCAGATTAAATGTAATTGGGAAATACTTAAAATAAATAATAGCACAGTATGACAAAAATAATATTACATTTTAAAAATAAGTCAACATGTGATGTGTAAGCATCATTATGTATGATTAGGGACTCCTTTTCTCATTGAGCTTGACACCACTGCTATAGACCATCACGGTCTTAGCCTCCCAGTCCTTGGTTTTGGGAGCCATGAAAGATACAGTTTTCACAATCCCACAAGGATAATATGCCACATGTCAGGAAACATGAGTTAATGGCATTTAAGGAGTCAGGAGTGAGAGACAAAGGATGTATCCCTCACCAGTTGAAATGTATCTATCTAATCTAAAAGCAATATAGAATTATAGCTCTAGAGCTAAAAGAACTTCAGAATTCACTAGTCCAACCTTTTTATTAAATAGATGAGCTAATTGAATTTAGGGAAGTTAGTTTGCCCAAGTCAAATAGGCAATAAGTGTGAACCCAGTTTGTTTGACTTCATCCTAGTTCTCTTCCCATTATACTGTAATATAGGGATGTCCCTTAATATAGATAGGTATAATTCCCATGTCCCCTGCACCAAGAGCTCATTTATCTTTCATATTAGGTCTAGCAACTTGGTGAGAGATATAAGAAAAGACAAATTTTCTGGTGTCTGAAGGCCAAACTCAGGAAACTACCAACACTTCCCTACATTTTTCCTTTTAAGATTAATGTCTTCGGCATTCCATCTTTTTGCTTTAAGACCTTGAGACCAGAGAGAGTCCATTTCAGGAGAATGTACATATGCTTGTGATATAAGAATGATACTAATGAGGGATTCTATAATAGTTTTGGAAAACTAGAGGAAAAGGAAGTAGAGGAAAAAAGTTACTGAGGGAAGAAGTTTCTCTAACTCATCCCACTGTGATTTGGTCTTGATGTGGTTGCACATTGCTCTCCCTGGGAAGATTTCACCCTGGGAAAATGTGATACATGTAACAGCTACAGACTCTCTAGTAGTGGTGACTGGGTGCCAAGATGATAACAATATGGTTTCAGGACCAGTTCAGAAGTACAATTTTTCATTCCTGGGTATTTGGAAGGAGATTGTGGTGTGTGTGTGTGTGTGTGTGTGTGTGTGTGTGTGTGTGTGTGTGTGTGTGTGTGAGAGAGAGAGAGAGAGAGAGAGAGAGAGAGAGCATCAGAAATTAAAACTTAGCACTTTACTCTTAATGTATCTTCTTGATATTATCCCACATTTCTATTTCAGTAAATGGCCATTTTTAAACACTTCAATTTAATAATGATATAATCAATATAGAGGTTGATGGTTGATTCTAGGGAAAAAAATCAGAAGGGAAATAGGGACCCAGAACATTACTCAAGTACATAAAAACCCTAAACAGGTCAGAACCTGGATATTCCCTTGGGTTGATACATTCATACATAATCATTTATGTTTTGGGGCAGTGATCTTCAGTCTCTGAGAACCTAATTAAAGTAAGAAAAACATGAGTAAGCAAAGACGTATACTCTCATCAATGGATTATGGAGGGCATGATGATTCAAGGAAGAATAAGAAATAAATGGAGCAGGAAAGGAAAGAAGAATTTGGGAAATATGGTAGTTGTCCTAGAAACAGGGACAACTTGACACTGAGAACTGCAAAATACTAGCAAGTAGCTACAAGGTTAAGGGCAACAGGAATGAGGGATATGAAGGAAATCTTGTTAATTTCATCTGTCCTTCATCTAAACATAATTGGAATGGTACTTAAGCTGAAGGAGAAAATAGCAGGTCAGTTGGGGCTTATAGGCTGCTACGTTTCTGAATAGAATATTCCAAAAGATACTATTTAGTTAACAGGTGTAAGAATGTGGCAATGATTCAGAAAAGTTGGGTACCTTTATCATATAGGAACATGAACTAATTTTGTTCTTCTATGTTATGTGTTATATACCCTTAGGCAAATTGCTACTGGGGAAACTTGTGGTTCTCAGTTATTAGCCAGTCAATAAGCTTTTATTAAGCACCTGCTATGTCCTAAGCACTGCAAAGGCAAGAGAACAGAAATTATCTTTTGTATTTCTTCATATCCCCAGGATTTGCACAAGATCTTTATGCATCCAAGTTTAATACTCTACTGTCTCTGCAATACTGTTAAATATGTGGTGGTTTGTGCATCTTGAACAATTGCATAAGTCTATTGTTAAATTTATATTTAACCAATATATTAGGAATTAACTTGGTCCACAGAAATTTTGTGTCCTTTAACATGCAAAGTAAGTATGAACTTGCGGAGTTAGAAATGTCCCTAGACACTTCTAGTGGGTGAATATGTGAAGAGATAACTATTCATATTGTTAAAGAGCAGGAGAGGAAAAAAAATAAAATGCCAGAAAATTGTATTGAGCAAACAATCCTTTTAAATTAACCCTTTACTTAAATTCTTTAAATCAGAGGGTCAGTTTTATTGGTCCTCTGAATTTGATAATTTGGAAAGGAAGTTGAGCAAAGTAAATGTTATCCATAATGACTGCAACAGGTAAATTGAAAGAACAAAGTTCAGAAAATAATTTTTAAAATAACTGTAAAATTTCAAAGAACCTAGATGGTCCCAAAGAAGAGATATGAAGAAATATCTCTTTCTCCTCTATCACAGAGATGACAAGTCCTTGAATTTAGAACATTGCTTATGAATTTTGTCAGGATTTCCATTCCAAGACTGCCATTCTGTTTTTATTATTAGGAGATACCTTGTTTTCCATAGTTAAGGACTAGCAAGCAAACTGTTCCCTGAGCTTGATTGTTAATTAACAATTCTTTAAGCTCATTCTCTGGATAATCACAACTACAGCAAAATCCTAGAATTTTTTTCACACCAGCATCAAGTAGTCTCTAGGCTTGGATAAGCACCTATAGTTAGTCCTGCTATGAATTAAACTTATCTCATTGCTGCTTGTACTCCCCTCATTATCAAAACTCTATGTAACCACTGGTTTAAAGAGATTTGTCTACACTAAAGTGAATCTCCTCCTGGGTGGATGGGAGGTGGCACATATGTGTTGTTTCCTTTCTCCAATTGGAAAAAAAAAGTTTTTTTTAATCATAGCCATTATTAGCTCTTTTTGTTTTATTTTATTTTTAGAATTAACTGTGGTTTTGATAACCTGTGTGAGCTCTCTGATGTTTTTTTAAGAGTTAACAGCAGTTGCAGAACTTCTGTGGTCATTTGCTCATTGAAAATTCAAATTATTTTAGATACACTAATCAGTTTTGTTTAATTTTTTCCTCTTCTTTCTCTTTTTCATTCAAGAATTCTTTTTTATAGGATGATCCACTAGGAGAAGTAAAAGGGAGAGAAGAAATTTAGGTGATATAATGACAAAAGAGCTCACCAAAATTTACTTCAAAAAAAGAAAATCTAATGGAAGGGTGAGACATCTGAAGGCTAATTCAAGCACAAAGTCTGTTAATTCCCTGAATCATATTAAGATAGGAATTTCTTTTTTAAAAAATTTATTTATTTTGAATTTTTCAATTTTCTCCTTACTCTCACTCCCCCCCAGAAGACAGTCTGTTAGTCATTTACATGGTATACAATGATCTAAGTTGAATGTGATGAGAGAGAAATCATATCCTTAAGGAAAAAAAATAAAGTATAAGAGATAGCAAAATTATATAACAAGATAATTTTTTTTTAAATTAAAGGTTGACACACAAAGACTATTGTTTTTGGTTTTTGTTCAAATTCCACAATTCTTTCTCTGGATACAGATGGTGTTCTCTGCAGATACCCCCAATTTGTGCCTGATTGCTGCACTGATGGAATTAGTCCATTAAGGTTGGTCATCACCCCCATGTTGCTGTTAGGGTGTACAATGTTCTTCTGGTTCTGCTCACCTCGCTCAGCATCAGTTCATGCAAATCCTTCCATGCTTCCCTGAATCCCATCCCTCCTGGTTTCTTTTTTTAAATTAATTTTTATTAAAGATATTATTTGAGTTTTACAATTTTCCTCCCAATCTTACTTCCCTTCCCCCATGCCCTCACGGAAAGCAATCTGTCAGTCTTTACTTTGTTTCCATGTTGTACCTTGATCCAAATTGGGTGATGAGAGAGAAATCATATCCTTAGAGAAGAGACAAGAATTCTAAGAGGTAACAAGATCAGTCAATAAAATATCTGTTTTTTTCTAAATTAAAGGGAATAGTCCTTGAACTTTGTTCAAACTCCACAGCTCCTTATCTGGATACAGATGGCACTCTCCTTTGCAGACTGCCCAAAATTGCTCCCAATTGTTGCACTGATGGAATGAGTGAGTCCTTCAAGGTTGATCATCACTCCCATATTGCTGTTAGGGTAAACAGTGTTTTTCTGGTTCTGCTCATCTCACTCAGCATCAGTTCATGCAAATCCATCCAGGCTTCCCTGAATTCCCATCCCTCCTGGTTTCTAATAGAACAGTAGTGTTCCATGACATACATATACCACAGCTCACTAAGCCATTCCCTAATTGAAGGACATTTACTTAATTTCCAATTCTTTGACACCACAAATAGGGCTGCTATGAATATTTTTGTACAAGTGATGTCTTTACCCCTTTTCATCATCTCTTCAGGCTGTAGACCCAGTAATGGTATTGCTGGATCAAAGGGTATGCACATTTTTGTTGCCCTTTGAGTTGGATAAGTTCACAGCTCCACCAAAAATGTATTAGTGTCCCAGATTTCTCACAACCCTTCCAGCAATGATCATTGTCCTTTTTGGTCACATTGGCCAGTCTGAGAGATGTGAGGTGGTATCTCAGAGAAGTTTTAATTTGAATTTCTCTAATAAGTAATGATTTAGAGCAATTTTTCATATGACTATGGATTGCTTTAATCTCCTCATCTGTAAATTGCCTTTGCATATCCTTTGACCATTTGTCAATTGGGGAATGGCTTTTTTTAAAAAAAAATTTGACCCGATTCTTTGTATATTTTAGAAATGAATACTTTGTTAGAAATACTAGTTGTAAAAATTGTTTCCTAATTTACTACATTTCTTTTGATTGTAGTTACAGTGGTTTTGTCTATGTAAAAACTTTTTAACTTAATGTAATCAAAATTATCTAGTTTGTTTTTAACAATGTTCTCCATTTCTTCCTTGTTCATAAACTGCTTCCCTTTCTATAGATCTGAAAGGTAAACTAGTCCTTGATCTTCTAGCTTGCTTATAACATTGTTTTTTAATGTCTAAATCCAGTATTGCTTCCTGTGACCCTCTAGAGAGTGCTTGCCTTGTGTGAGTTCTCTGTAAAACACTCTTTTTGGCAACAGTATATTTGACATTCTAACAATGTGTCAAGGTGGTCATAGTTGCCTTCTCTGTAGTGATTTTTGAATGCTTGACAGTTTAGCTCAAGAAAGGACCTTAATGTCTGGTATCTTCTGCCAGGTGATCTTCAGAATCTTCCTAAGACAATTTAAATGGAAGCAATTCAGTTTCCTGGCATGGCACTGGTAGAATGTCTAGGTTTCACAGTCATATAGCAATGAGGTCAGCACAACACCTCTGTAGATATTCAGTTTGGAAGTCAGTCTAATACCTCTTCTCTTCCACACTTTCTTTCAGATCCTACCAAATATTGATCTAGCTCTGGCAATTTGTGTGTCAACCTCATTCTTAATGTATACCTCCCTGGAAAGGACACTGCCAAGATAAGTGAACTTTTCCACAATGTTCCAAACTTCTCCATTTGTTGTAATCTCCATTTAGTGTAATATGGAAGGTGTAGTGCTGGTTGATGGAGAGCCTGTGTTTTTTTGGAGTTAATTGTTAGGTCAAAATTAGCATAAGTAGCAGAGAATCGATCCATACTTTGTCACATCTCAGTCTCAGACACTGCTTTAAGTGCACCAGCATGCCAACAGAAGATTATGCCCCAATACTCCCTCCACTTTGGCCTTGGCTTGTAGCCTTTTCAAGTTGAAGAATTTACTTTCATTGTGTTAGCTGACCTTGATGCTGTATTCTTTCTCAGTAAAGGAGGTTGATAATATGGCTGAAAAAATATTGCTAAAAGGTATGGGAGCAAGGACATATTCTTGATTCACTTCACTGGTAGCTGAGAAATCACAAGAGTGTTGTACCATACTCTATTCAGAATCTGGGTAAGTATACTGTCATGAAAGTGAAGTACAATACTGATAAACATCTCTGGGCAACCGAATTTTGACATAATTTTCCTCATAACCCTCATAACTGACATTATTAAAGGCATTGGTTATATCTATAAACATAGTCTACAGACCTCAGTTCTGTTCCTGGAATTTTTCCTGGAGTTGTTGGGTAGAAAATACCATATTCACTGTTCCTTGTCCCTTTCTGAAACCACCTGGCTCTCAGGGAAGGACCATATCCCAGATGAAGAACTTTGGCAAGAATCTTACCAAAAATGACTAAGGAGAAACACTCCTGTGATTGTCACAGAACAATCTATTTCCTTTACCATTATAGAGATGGGCAATGGAGGCATCCTTGAATTCTTGGAGGATAACCTGGAAAATTTCAGTCAGTTTTTAGATTAGCAATGGATCCCCCACCTTGTAAATCTGAGCTGGAATAGAATTAACACCATGTGCTTTACCACATGAAAGGAGCCTAATGGCATTCAAAAGCCCTTCTTCAGTTGGAACTGATGGTCTGTTAAGAACACTATGGAAGTATCCAGTCCATCTTTCTAGAATCATGTCCTTAAAATTAATCAATGTGACTCCACCAACACTGAGTAGTTCAGATGTGTCATATGTTTTTCTTTGGTCAATAAATAACCTTCAGAGCATCATAAAAGCACTTTGGATTGTTACTATGTGCATAAAACTGAATTTCATCTGCCTTCTTACTGAGCCGAGAGTCCTATGGCCATGAGGTTCAACAGGGAGGAAAAAAGGCTGGGTTCCTCTAGTGCTGGAGCTCTAATCACACTTTCTTTTTGCTTTATTAATCTACTTAATGTTCAAATGCATTAAATTTACAAGAACATTATCAATAATTCTGAGTTCCAATTTTTCCCCTCTGTCCCTTCCCCCTCCCCAGACAGCAAATAATCTGATATAGATTATTTATGTGCCATCATGTTAGTCATATTTCCATATTAGTCGTGCTGTGAAGGAAGAATTGACACCAAAAAGGGGGAAAAATATAAAGAAAAAACAAAAAGCAAATAGAACAAATAAATGGATTTTTTAAAAAAGTGAAAATGGTATACTTCCATCTGCATTTAGATTCAGTTCTTTCTTTGAATGTGAATGATATAGTTCTTTCTTTGGCTGGGTATGGCATTTTCTATCACAAGTCTTTTTAAATTGTCTTTGATTACATACAGTATCTATCCTAGTTGATAATCACACAATATTGTTTTCAATATGTAAAATGTTCTTCTGGTTCTGTTTACTTCACTAAGTATCAGTTTGTCTAAGTCTTTCCAGGTTTTTCTGAAACCTGTCTGCTCATGATTTCTTTTTTCCCCCCTTCTGAATGTTTTTTATTTTACTTTTCCAATTATATGATGTAATACAAGCCATTTGGTCCAGATATAAATCTGAATTTCACTTAGTCACAGTGGATATAAAGGTCTTATATGGAATTCTAATTTAACCAGTTATACACCATTGTTTATACTTATGATCCCTATGTAACCTCAAATTTGGTTTATAACCAGTTTTATTTGATTTCCCTGGATATATATCATACTGTATGTAGTTAGTGAGGACTTGTTATGAATGGACAAGTGGACAAGTGGAGTTGTGACTAGTGAAAAGCACAATCATTGAGATGTGAGGAAAGAAGTACGCTAGGAATTTGGGGAACTGATAACTGAACTCAGGTTATACAGATTGATTTCTGTATGAACTTGCCCTTTAGCTGCCATGAGACCAATCGTCTAAATAACAAAATGATATAAATCTTCTCTCCATGCCTCCAAGTCAGCGTGCTTTTGGTCTCTCTGAATTAAAGAACCTGCAGACAGGAGAAGCTCCTGTCCTCCAGAGCTCCTCTCCTACAACTGGTGTAACTGACAGGACAGATTTTATATGAGACCAAAACCTCCTGAGTAACACATGCAAAGATAGTTTTTAATATTCATCTTTTTTTGCAAGGTAATAGGATTAAATGACTTACCCAAGATCACATAGCTAGGGAATTAATAAATGTCTGAGACTATATTTGAAATCAAGTCCTCCTGACTCCAGGATCTATACACTGCACCTCCTGGTTGCCCCAAACATTCGTCTTTTTGTAAGATTTTAAGTTTCATATTCTTCTACTTCTCCCCCTTTCCTTCCCCTTCCCCATGACAATGAGTAATCCATACATTTTTGGTTTTTGTCCTTTATTCTTGATGATGACCATGATATATCAGGGAGGGGATGCCATGACAAACAAGTGAATTGGATTTGAGTGAGTGGATGCTGTGCAAAGTTACTTTCTCTTCTAGAACCTACTGGGCCTAGTAGTCAGAGCACAAGTACCAAGTGCCTGAGGTCATATTTGAACTTAGTCATTTTGAACACAGTTGAAGTCAGGTCCTACTGAGTTAGTGTACTCTCCTCTTCACTACTTAGCTCTCACAGACTACAAATAACACTGTTAACAAGAAACTTTTCAATTTAGTTTGCTTGATTATTTTTCCTTTTGGGGGAAACTTTTTTTGGTGGAAATTTTCCTTTGGGGGAAACAAAGTGTGTTCTGTCAGGAGTATGGTTTTATTTAAGCCACTCCTTCCTAGGCCCATATTTTCTTATGCTTTTTCATATGATGTATACTTCATATTTTTCACCTGTGACTTTGACCACTGATTTCATTCAGATTCCTGATTCTGACCTTTAAACTCAAATGTTCTCATTCCTATTCTATCCTATGTGTGGGCTTTCATAAACTACTTGGGGGAAAACAATGTCTATCTCATTCTCTGGGATAAGAATATTTAAAGGTAATTAGTGTGTGTAATTTAGGGTATGAAATTTAAACATTGGATTTTGCTTAATAAGTCTAATTGCCTGAAGTACCTCACAGAAGGCTTTGCTTATAAGGGATTTATTATTAGTACTGTATGAAAATACAGCGATACCTAACATCATCATCATCATCATCATCATCATCATCATCATCATTATCCTTCATTCTTAAAGAAGACATCAGGGAGGTAATGCCATGACAAGCATATGGATTGGATTTGAGTGAGGGGGTGGTTGTACAAAGTCATTAGCCTCACTTTCTCCTCAGAGTCATCTGGGTCCAGTGGCCAGAGAGGAATCAGGATGACTAGAGATGTCTCTGGATGCAAGGTAGACTTAAGGGACTTGCCCAAGGTCACACCATTAGTACATGTCTGATACCTAACTTACAGGCTACTAGAACATATGATTTTTATTGACTATCCAGAAATCAATGGGAACAGGGCAAAGGAGTCTGGTCAAATCAGTAGTAATAACCAATCTGATATGGGTTATACATATATAATAATGTTGAATATATTTCCATATTAGTAATGCTATGAAAGAAGAACCAGAACTAAAGGGGAAAAAATCCTTGAGAAAGAAAAACAAAACAAAACAAGTTTTAAAAAGTGACAATAGTAAGCTTTAGTCTGTATTCACACTCCACAGTTTTTTCCTGTGGATGGCATTTTCCATCATGAATTTTTTAGAATTGTCCTTAATTACTGAATTACCTGAAATGGATGTTTGCCAGAAAAAAGAAAATTTGAAAGTCACTGAAACATCAGGAATTGTCATCTGCATCACAGTAGTTCCCTGAGGTGCAGTAGTAAGATTGCTAGGTTTATAGAAAGCTGATATCCTTTTGTTTACATTTGACCTTTGAGGGTCTTCATACTATATTCTATTATCTCTCAGTTTCTTAAAGTCAACACATTTGAACCATAATTTGAATGAGTTTTCCTTTTGGTTCACATCAAACTAGAAGTGGAATTAACAATCTTAATGGTGACATGAAATATGGGTTATACTTGGAGATTTCCTTGCAGCTTAAATTCAGAGTGGAGCCAAAGTACAAGAAGAATTTGTGATAGACTTAAGAAATAGAAAAGAATATTTTACCTTCTTAAATCCTAGACAGAGTCTAGAAAAACTTGGGCCAAGCTAAATAAGAGGAGCAAAGGAGTCGAAGGAGAAAGCAAGTGTTAGTTGCATTTGGGATGATTTTCTAACTTAGTTTCCAGTTAGGTGTCAAATCTACTTTTACTACCAACTTACATTTGAAGATGCAATTAAATACTATTCTCTGAGAGTCCATCTTTAAAGTTTCATGTGGAATAGGCAGAACTTTATATTTTATATTCAGAATATTCTATATTCTAAAGTCTATATTAGGAGAATATGAGATAATATATTAAAGTATTTTGAAAACTTAGAATACCATATTAGTGGAAGCCAGTGTTATTTATTATTATCATTCCACCTCTGACCCTTATTTATCATGTAAACCTGGGCAAATCACTTATCCACTGTGTTTCAGAGATAAGTTCCTAAAGACTTATCCATTAAGTCATAAGTAAGTTGGAACCTTCTTTGAAGAAGGGGATTTTCCTTTCCTATTCAAAGATCTCTCCCATCCTAGAAATTTCCTGTGCTGATTACATCAGAGAGATTTACTATAATTGATTATCCACCTCTTTAGTAAAGCAGGCCAGATTGAGACTACAAATGCTGGAAAATTGTACTCACCGCCCCCCCCCATTCTCAATGTAATTGTTTTCATCTACAGATTCTCTGCCCAGATAACAAGCTTATTCTTCAATTTTCAGGAATTCTGAATCTTTAGTTGCTTATGAATAAGGTCTCCCAAAGTGAGGTGCCTGTTCTCACATGACCATTCACTTCAATTCTTTCTCTCCAATATCTCCCTCCACATCTGTGTCCTCTGATACTACTATTTCCACAATTAGGAAACTCTCATTCCAAAATTATCAAGCTTCTTTCTATTTTAGACTTTCATTGTCCTTTCATCTTCTGGTACTCATATACGTGGTTCTGTCTTAGATGACATTGCATCATCATCATCATCATCATCATCATCACCAGTACCAGCACCAGCACCAACTGTCTATAAAGCACTTTATGGTTTGCAAAATACTTTACAAATATTAGTTCACTTTATTCTCCTAACAATTACTATCCCTATTTTACAGATGAGGAAATTGAAGCAGATGAAAGGTTAAATGATTTGTCTAGGGTCACACAAATATTGGGAGGATGAGGAAGGGCTTGTAGTTAGATCTTTCTGATTCCAATGCATTATCCACTGTGGTACCTAGCTGCATCTCTGACTATCCTTTCACTTGGTTGTACTCAAATCCCCTATATCCTAAAGGGGAAAATTAGATTTATCCTTATTGTCCATTTTCATTTTTTGATCCTCTGCTATCAGATCTCAACAATCTCTCCTTCTTTGAAGTTTAATATCCAAATTTATTATCAAATGCAGATCCTTGTTGACAGTTACAAAATGAGATTAGATTTCATTAGTTTCCCATAATGCATATCTCTTGAGCAACTATTGCTCAAGATAGGACAATTCATTTCAGGTTTAAAAAAATGAACTTTGCTCTGTTTTGTTCTTTCTGCAGACACTGGTAATTAAACTCTGTGGCTAAGAATCAGTAACTTAGATGATCATATAATTTTAGAGACAGAAGAGACATTATCCTTCCTTTACCCTCCCCCTCCTTTTAACAGAGGAAGGAACTTGGATTCAAAGCATTTAAGTGAATTTTCCAATTACACAGTTAGTAATTGGCAGAACTGAGATTCTAACTCTTTGAATGAATGTCTTCTTACTTTGAAAGAATTAAACTCTAAACCTTGAAGAGCAATGAACTACATTTATTTGCTGAACCTTAAGTAAAGCAGCAACATTTTTAACTGAATCAAGTAACTACCTTAACATTTTCTTCAAACCAGCACCAAATTATGTTTCCAAAAGATAAACAGGCAGCTAAAGCAACACAGGAAATAGATCACTGCACTTGAAATCAGGAAGTCCTGAGTTCAAATCCAGTCTTAGAAACTTGTTAACTGTGTGACCCTGAGCAAATAACTTAAACTCTGCCTTAACATTAAAGTGGGTTGATAATAGCACCTACCTCCTAGAGTTGTTGTGAAACTTAAATGAGATAATATTTGCAAATAGCTTAGTCTTTCTTCTTTCCCCACAAAGGAAAATATCACAACTTTGTCTCTGAACTTAATCTAAAGTAATGTTTCATAAAGTAAAGAATACAAAACTGGGATCCTTGTATGGAGCAGTTCTTAATCCTTCATGTTTCTTATGCAGCATAGTCTAGTCCTGGGTGATATTGTCTGGGATTTCTCTGACATGACAAAAATAATTTCAAACATTTTCTCCTTTCCTTAGGTTTCCCCACAGCACTGACCTACCACTCTCCTTGATCTCAGCAGAGAACCTCTCATTATACTTCATTCAGGAAATAGATGCCATTTACTCTGAGCTCCCTTGCTTTTTTCTTTTCTATTATTAAAGACTTCTTGACATTTTCTCCCATCCTTTCCTTCTTTCCTCCAATCTCTGGTGAAGGTGAGCCGCTTTTTACTAAGACCACCTTTTCTATCTGGGGCTGTGATTCCATTCCCCTCCCATCTCCTCAGGCAATTTTACCCCTTAATTGCCCCCTTTTCTCTAATCCATTTCTACTGGTTTCTTTCCTGTGTCCTAACAAAGATATCCTGTTCCTCATCCTTAAAGCAAAAACAGAAATCATGAACAAAAATTCCCTTTCCTTAACCCTACCATTCCTTCAAACTCTTTTTCTATTGTTTTCCTGAATTTCAGTGTCTTAGAAAAGAGGGTCTATGTTCTCCCTCTGTTTGTTTTTTGCAGGGCATTGGGGTTAAGTGATTTGCCCAAGGTCATTCAGCTTGGTAATTATTGCATGTCTGAGGCTGGATCTCTCTACTCTTTTTGCTATTATCTCAACCCCTTGCAATCTGTCTTTTAACCTTATCCATCAATTGAAATTGCTTTCTCTAATGTTACAAATGAAAATTGAAAAATTTTAATTTTTAATTGAAAAATATGATTGCTTCTTATCATTTCTCATATTTTTTGACCTTTCAGCATTATGTTACACCTCAAGATTCCACCTTTTACTTCTGAATACTGTTTTTATAACTCTTTTCTCTGACTAGCTCTTTCAAATTGTCCTTTGCCTGAGCACAATCCATGTCTCATTTCATATATATATATGTGTGTATGTATATATATATATATATCTGTGTTCTGGATCTCTCTCTCTTTATACATACATACATATATATATATATATATATACATATATATATGTATGTGTGTGTGTGTATATGTATATATCTTTCCCTTGATTTATGTTCACCCAAACTGTTCCTTATATATGACATTCTATATCCCGTTTCAATGCATTTACAACAATTAATGTATCCCCTGTGCCTAAATGCATTCTTAAAAAAAAATAAAACTACTACCTGCAACAAAGTATTTATCAAGTGATTACTAGGAGCTAGACAGTATGCCAATCTCTTACAAATTTATCTAATTTAATCCTCAAAACATCCTGTGAAAGTAGGAGTGATAGTTGGAGAATGGATTTGGGGAGTGTGAAGAATTCACACCGAGACAAGTGAGTTATAAGGGACATAGTGCAATATGCTTGAGCAATGATGTAGCAAGCTGACTGGTTCTTTAAAAGAAGGAGTAAAGCAAGACTTACAAAGGGGAAATGGTATGGTTTATGTACTAAGAGAGACAAGATTCTGTTCAAACAAAGTTGATTAGCACAATAATGTGGAGGATTCTGTTATCATAACATCCTTTGTGTATACTCAGGATTCCTTTGTAGTCCACAACAGGATTGTGACAGCTTTGCTATAAAGCATGGGGATATTTACTAGACACAGAGTACATGTTATGGGGAAATTTCTGAGATCAATGTTATCATTACAAAGATGGCATCAAGAGGCTCAGAGATCAAGTTTTTTAGAGATGTTAGAAAAACATAGCATTCCTTTAAATTAAATAAGCTGGGCTTTGATGGGAGATAGCATGCAAAAGTACAAGTTAAATGAACTATTACTGGTATAACAATTTTTTTATTACCTTGCATTTACAAGGCATCACTATTGTTATCTGCATTTCATTGTTGAGGAAGCTGAAGTAGGCAGAGGTTAAATGACATGCTCAGAGTCACATAGCTAGTAAATGTCTGATACTGGATTAGAACTCAGGACTTCTTGAATCCAGATTTAACACTTCTAGCCACTGTGCCACTCAGCTATATTCTTGCTCTTACCTCTTATAATCTTGAATTTCTTTCAAAGTTCAGTTCGAATGCCATAATGCATGAAAATTATCTTCATTCTATTGCTTCTAGTTCTCCCTTTTGATCTCATAAATTATTTGAATTTATTTCTGATTTATTTATCTGTATTCATGGGATCTCCCAGTTTCTAAACCCTCCCCCACCCCCACCCACTTTTCCAGAACATTATCTCTCAGGCAGACAAGGTTGCATGTTTGTCTTTATAATTCTTAATGTCTGCTTAGCACAGGACTAGGAGTGCCATAAGTGCTTAATAAATGATTACTAAATGAATGAGGAGACTTTATCCAAGAGACAAACACCTGAAGAAGAAATGGTTTTATTTCTGGTAGAGAGAGTAAGGGATAGGATTTCTGCCTTCAAATACTG
Source organism: Macrotis lagotis (assembly GCF_037893015.1). Classification (NCBI taxonomy): domain Eukaryota; kingdom Metazoa; phylum Chordata; class Mammalia; order Peramelemorphia; family Peramelidae; genus Macrotis; species Macrotis lagotis. The sequence goes on along the minus strand of NC_133658.1, from coordinate 260,129,538 downwards.
AGGGCTCTTATACATAAGAGGGATTAGACTTGTTTTGCTTGTTCCACAAGGATAAAAGTGGGACCAGTAGGAAAATGTTCCTGAAGGTTGACTACTGCTTCATATGAAGAAAAACCTTCCAAACACTTAGAACTTCTTAAACTGGTATAGGTTATCTTGGGAGATTGTGAACTCTCTATACTATACTTCTCAAGTTGTGGTCAGGATAATTACTTCTCAGGGATGTTATAGAAGGGAATTCTGTTAGATTAGATGTCCCCTGGGCAGCTAGGCAGCCTGTAGTCAGGAAAATCTGAGTTCATATCTGGTCTCAGACACTTTCTAGCTGTGTGACTCTGCATAAGTCACTCACCGCTATCTACCTCAGTTTCTTCAGCTGTAAAATGAGCTAGAGAATGGCAAACCACTCCAGTATCTTTGCCAAGAAAACTCCAAATGGGGTCATGAAGAGTAAGACTTCACTTAAATGATAACAAATGACCTCTACCTCTGAAATTTTGTGATTCTATGATTCTGTGTTTTATCTCTTTACTAATTTACTTTTTGGTCTTGAAAAAAGTAATTTTCCTTTCTGAACTATAGATTTCCTCATTGGTAAAGTGAAATAACTAGAGCAGATGATCTTTAAAGACTCTTCCAATGCTAAAAGAATTATAATAAAATCCTTGAGGAAAGGGATCATGCCTCATTCATCTTTATAGTCCCAAGCACCTAGTGCAATGTTTACTGTATGCCTATATTTCCATGGGTATATGATATAATTCAGGTTGGTACTAGTTCCAGTAGTCTAGGTAGCTCACAATAATTCTGCTCAATTCCTGTCAATGATCTCTATTATTTCACAAGAGGAGTTCTACCCACTCTCCCCTATCCAATATCTTGAAATGTTTTGAGCATCAGAGAAACGATTGTACATTTCTTTGACCGACTCACCTTTTTTGGGTCACATATTTCAATCTTACAAATTTCAGATACTTCATAAATGAATGAATAAAAGTTCTTAAGCTCCCTGGTCTTACTCATTTCCCAAGTCTCTACTACTAAATTACTGACTCAATTAGTTTTCTGAATACATTTGGTATTTACATTTCTGTAATTAAATTCCAAGAAAACCAGAACATTTTTTCTCTCTTTAAAAATTTACACGAAATGAATGATTCATTTTTTTCCCAAATTAACCATCAAACTCTTATTCTTCCCTCCCTCCTTTTTGTCTGCTTTATGAGGGCTCTCTTAGTTTTTTTCCTCTTTTTATTTCATAGTCATAAATGAGTGCTAATAGCTAAGAGCAGCAGGGGATGATATTCAGTTCCAGAGAATACTTCTGGATGTTTTGAACATAAAGGGACACTTAATTGCCTAGAGGAATTACTAGCAATTGACATCTGTCCCAAGAACTCCTTCACAATTCTCTATCTAGAGTGGTAGACAGAGGGGAGGAAGAAACAGTTCGCTAAATTGTTGTTTTTGTCTCCATGACATTTCCCAGAAAGTCAAGTATTTTGAACAAGTTCATGGTTATCAAAGGAACTCATCTCAGCATCAATCAAAGATAAAACATAATCACAGGGAAAAAGCCAAAAAGGGTCTTGCTCTCTTCATATGACAATTTTTCGTCAAAGTTAAATTTTTCAGTTTTATATTATCTTGAATTTTGGACACTGACTCCAGAAAGACTTTGGACTATATCACAGAAAATGTTTATGAAAAGACAGAGAATAATAAGACATGATTTACAGTATCCAGTCAATAAGTGTTTAATTGATAGATGACTATGAGACAGAAGTCAAGGAAAAATCTTTATTTCAGAGAAGAAGATTCTCTTTTTGATATTGAAAAACCCTTCAAAACATAGCCCCCTTTTTTCCATTTTCTAGTATTCCATTTTATTCCTCACTGTCCAGCTATGCTGGCCCATTTAAGTCAGTAAATATAATGAACAGTCCATTTCTAAATGCTCAACATTTATACTAGCTGTCCTCATGTTCAAATGCTCTCTCTTCACTTCTGAGTTCTTTTTAGACAGCTCTCCATCCAATCTTCTCTTCATTTTCCAGTTCCTTTCCTCAAAGATTAACTTCCATTATACAATTCTTCTTTGTTCAATTAGTCATTTGTATGGAGTCTCCTCTATTAGAAGATGAGTTCACTGAGAGTAGATTCTGTTTTTGCCTTGCTTTGGATTACAGTGTTTAGCATGGTCTCTGGAAAGTAGTAAATAATAAATTCTTGTTTGTTGTTGTAAGTTGAGCATTACTAAGCATCTTCTCTGAATTTTTAGCCATACAGATTCCTAATAATTGTGAATGACCGATAGGCATCATGCTCCATCATTAGACCAAGAGTTAGGAGACCTGGACCCTAATACTATCTTTCTAACAAGATATATGACATTATCAAAATTGCTTCACTTTTGTCAACCCTAGTTTTCTCATTTTTTTTACTATATTTGAAAGAATTGAGTTGTTATTTAAAAATGTAAAATTTAATGTTAATAAATAAAAATTTAAAATTATTTTCTAGTCCAAAATTCTATGCATTTGTTTAATGTATCACTTTAACATTTCTATCTATCTGCTAGGAGGTATAGTGTTGAACCTAGCATCAGAAAGACTATCTTCCTGAGTTCAAATCTGGTCTCTGGCACTTGCTATCTGTGTTACCCTGGGAAAGTCACTCATTTGCCTTAGTTTCCTTGACTCTAAAAATGAAAAGAAGGAAATGGTAAACCACTTCAATATCTCTGTCAAGGAAACCCCAAATAAGGTCATAAAGAGTTGAGTACAGCAATATATTTTTATAAATCTTTTGGTTGAGCATATTACTACCCATAAAAAAAAAACCTCAGGGGCTAGGTGGTGCAGTGGATAGAGCACTGGCCCTGGAGTCAGGAGGACCTGAGTTCAAATCAGACCTCAGACACTTAATAATTACCTAGCTGTGTGGCCTTGGGCAAGCCACTTAACCCCATTGCCTAGCAAAAACTAAAAAAAAAAATAACTCAAAATAAAAACACTGAAACTACTATTAAGAAGAATTCAGCATAAGATGCATTCTCTCTTAAATGTGGGATTCCTAGAAATAACATAGCCTCTCAATAACCGTAATTCATAAGCCTTCAGCAGCACTTTTCTTTCAAGAGACTAGGCAGAATACACATTATTTCAAAGTTAAAGACATTGAATTAAGCTTCATAGTAAGATAAATAATATAGAAAATCCCCCAATACACAATGGGATAGATTTTTCTCACAAATCCATTTGCCCCTTTTGGGACAGGAAGCACATGATTCAGGGGACCTATTTGGAAAAGCCATAATAGGTAGGAAATACATAACTAGAGTAACTCATGCTTCCATCTTAGCAGGTCAGAAGACATTCCTTGCCTTTGAGACTGTCATTTGCTGCTTTATCCGTTTTGTTGTAATTGGTGGATGTTCTGAGACTGGTTGTTCCATTCACTGTACTGCCACCTTCTGGTCCTCAACATTGTTACTAGCTGCTGACACTCCATTGCTACATTTGGTGATTCTCCATTGTGCTACTCTTGGCTGCCATCTTCCGGTTTTTTCCTGAATTTCAATACCTATTCAATCCTTTTAGGGCAGGATTGGGGAATCTTTTTCCTGCCAAGGGCAATTTGGATATTTATAACATCATTTGCAGGGCATTCAAAATTATCAACTTAAAAATCAGGCTGCTATATGTGGTCAAATATTTAAATAAATTCACCCCTTAAAAACTCCTAGATTTATTGAATTTTGAGTCCCACCTGCAAGTTACCTTGTTGGTGCCAGACCAAATGATTTGGGGCCTTATAAGGCAGGATATTCCTGCTCCTGTTTTAGGGGAAAAGTCATAGTTCTTTTAGTTTATATAGTCTTAGGGATTATTTCAACTTAATTTTTGATTCAGACCCACATATATGCCTAACCAGAAAGAAAATAATTATGTATCTTGTTCAGCCTATAAGAAAAATTTTTTATTAATAATTATCCTCTTCTAGATTATGAGTAACCTAATTTAGTTCAATTTAAAAAAAATATTTCTTTAATGGGGATTCAAAAATAAAAATGAAAACAATACCTGTCTTCAAGGTTCTTATAGTTTACTGGTCAGGAGCAATATGTACAGAGATAATTAAATGGAAGATATAGAAAAATAAAATGCAGAGTAATTTTGAGATGGGAGAAGCAGGAATAAATGGAAGGGTCAGGAAAGACCTCATGGAAGAGGTGACAACTAACCTGGCCTTTGAATAGAGTTAAGGCTCTTAAGAGGTAGAGATAAGGCAAGAATACTTTCTGGTAGGGGGCCTAGCCAGGACAAAACCTTGATGTGAGAAACAGAACAATGTATACAGGGAACAAGCAGCAGGCCACTTTTACTAGAAGACAGATTTGTGGGAAGTATCTGAAAAAAGAGAGTGATAGGATAACAAATTTAGAGGTTGAATTTAGAGGTCATAAAGTTCAACTCCTTTATTTTATTGAAGAGGTAACAGAGGTCCTTAGAAGTTAAATGACTTGCTTAAAGTCACACAGATAATAAATATCTGAGCTAGGTTTTGAATCCAGATCTTCTAGAACTCTATTGCATTACATTGATTTTAGGATGGAGCCAGCTTATTAGGGACTTTAGAGGTTAAACAAGAGACAATTGAAGCTTTAAAAATCAGTACTGATTAATATCAGACTTCTGCTGTGGGAATAAATTTGTAGTTTTATGGAGAACCAGTTGGACAGAATCGAGATTTGAGAAAGTAAGACTAATTAGGAGGCTTTAGCCATAGTCTACTTGAGGGGGGAGTAAGGGCCTGAACTAGGGTGGAGGTTGTGTGAGTGAACAGAAAGGCTAGATGTGAGAAATATTATGAAGATATAATAAATAAGACTTGGCCTCCTAATTGTATAAGTTGGGGGGAGAGTGTAGTGATTGAGAAGGAAGAGTCTGAGATTGTGAACCAGGATGATTAGTGGTGGCTGCAACAAAATGAGATAACAGTGAACTTCTTTGTTTCAGTTTAGGATGTAAGTGTTGGAATTTTGATTGAATTACTATCCTTTTAACTCCCACCATATCTTTTGTTTTGTTCTGGGTTCAAGTAAATCACTCTTGGAGCTTCATTTAACAAGACTGAAGAAGTAGTTGTAGTAGATGACCTTTCTGCCGGCCCCTAAAGTGGTATAGCTTGTATAATGATAATAATAGCAACAACAGGGATAATAACAATAGAGATGATGATGATGATGATGATGGTGATGATGGTAATGATGATAGTTGTCCTTTGATTTGGAAGAAAACCAAGGAAACTTTAATCACAAGTCAGTCTAAAGAAGTGTCTGATAATATGTACTGAATTCCATGGTGAGGCTCTCAAATGTACATGACTTGCACATTTTATTTATTATAGTGAGGGTTATTGCTGTGCAAAGACATCTTTCTTACCTTTACAAGAACCATTTCGCCACTTCACCATTTTATCATTTCACTTTTCACCATTTCATCCTGTGGTCTGATCTGATAGAAAACAGAAAATATTATATATATATATATATATATATATATATAATATTATTATATTATATATATTATATATATATTATATATATAATTGTTTTCTTACAGGCTGAACAAGATACATAATTTTCTTTCTAGTTAGGTATATATGTGGGTCTGAATCAAAAATAAAGTTGAAATAGTCCCTAATTGTGATGGTTTGGATGTTGCTGGTATCCTTAGCCCTTGAGTATGAATTTTCCTCCTGTATCAGTGAGTCACCCTGATGTTCCAGCAGCACTGGACAGAGCGCCAGTAAAATGGGTATGAAAATACATTTTCTTAGTCCACATGAAGATCAAAGGAGAAAATGCAATTAAAAATGACTCTTTGCAGATGACATATTGCAGTTGGATAATCACCTTTCTTAAGTCATTTTTACATTTCTCATAACCTAGTGGATAGAAGACTAGACTTGGTATGAGAAAGACTTGAGATCAAACCCTGAACTGGATACTAACTAATTATCTAATTCTGGAAATGCACTTAAGTTCTCTGGGTCTCAGTTTTCTCATCTATAAAATGGAGTTTAAAATATTTCATGAGATGTTTTGAGGATTCACTTTACATTTTGCCAACTTTGAAATTTTATGTAAATGTAAAAGATATTACTATTGGATAAAAGAAAGGTAATTTTTTTCCAGTCTTTTTTATCTTCTAAGGACAGTTGCCCTGGAAATAATGATATATAATATCTCCCCTAGGTTTTATTCATCTGATCTTTTGAGTCTCAGAGGTTGCAAAGAAAGGTTTTAGTGAAGGAGAAGGTGGGTCCTCTAGACAGAGAAGGCTTTTTAGGGCACACTGACTGGCAGGTGCAGGGAAGAAAATGTATCCTATTTACATTTGAAGAACTGGTTTTTTCTTTTTGCAAAAGTAGCACCAATCTTGGCTCATACATATTTAAGGTTGCTCAGGATGATATTAAGAGAAGACAGTAAAAAAAAGCAACAGATGGCAATTCTTTGTTATGAAAATTGAATCCGAGGAAATAAAAAGAGAATCTCTTTTTGAGAAGAAATGGACCCTGCTTGTCTTCATCATTAAGGCTGTTCAGTTTTGCTATGTAAAGATGAAGGCATAGATACTTTGAAGTCTTAGGCATTTCCCAAAAAAGGTTTTCTTATTTCTGAGAGGATGATCACTGTGGTTATTAGTCGTTATTATCTTTGGCACAGTTCAGTGATATCTTTGCTTCTGTGATTCTGTCAGTAATCGTCAATTATCGTCGATCATAGAACATAAAGCTGGAAGGGGCCTTAGAGATCACTGAATCTAACCTCTCATATTATGGATGAGGTGATATAAGGCGAGAAAAGAGAAACTCCTTGCTTAGGGTTACTTGGTTGATTAGTGGCAAAGACAAAATCCAGGTGACCTGATTCTTGGCCAATGATTTTCCCATTATATCACCTATTTTTTTAGGGGTAAGGAACCACCTGCTGGTGGGCTGTATTGGTCTGGCATTGCCAAGACCCTTGACAGGGACTTGCAATTCAATAAATCTAGTAGCTTTTTAGGGACGAAGTAATTAAATTTTTGGCCAAATATAACTTGAGAATGATATGATATATAATCAAATGACCTTTGGCAGAAAAAAGGTTTCCCCTGCTTTAGGTACTGACATAAATAATCAGGGAAAAAAACCATAGAAAATGGGGAAAAATTGGCTCTTATACATCCTTGGAAAGTTAACTCAACAAGCATTTATTAAGTGCCTACTATGTGCCAATGTAGTACTATGCACTAATCATGAGAAAGTAGTACCTAATCATGATCCTAATGGCACTTCAGTGCTAGACTTTGGGGACTAAATGCTGCCCCTTTTGATCAAATCTGCTCTGGGATCTTGAGGGCAGATACTGTGCCTTGCATTGCCTATTAGAATGCTCTGCACACAGTAGGCATTTACTCAGTGATAACACTGTGGTTTTGTACTTTGGTACAGCTCTCACCTATTTCCTCATTTTTTGCTCACCTGCCATAACCTTAGGGAAGATGCTTCCTTATTTCTTTTTCCCTAAAACAGTGGAAAGAGGGGACAAAGAATTGAATAGTGCAAAGAGTACTTGTTTTGGAATCAGAAGACAGTTTGAATCTGACTTCTGACACTTGTAATGTGTATTCATAAATAAGCCTTTTCACCACTCTATACCTCTGTTTGATCATCTGTAAAATAAGGAGTTTGAAGGGGGTGATCTCAAAGGCCCATCCACCTCTAAATGCATGATCCTGTCAAATGGTCTTTCTTCCTCCTGTCTATCCCCTCTCCCGTACACTGTCTATATTACTTTTATATTTGGAAAATATAGGGATTGAATTCATACTTATTATTCATTTAGAAAGATAGTTGTGAAATGATTCATATTTATTTCCTCAGAGAGCAACAATGAGCTGGGGTTTCAGTATCCAGCCATGAATAGAAAGATCCCCCTTCTCCCTATGGTTCCCTTGTACCCTTATGCAACAGAGAGACACCTGGCAATTCTTATGACATCACTGACTACAGGTATTTATGAGATTCATGTTAGATCCAGCAAATGTAGCATTTAACAGATTAAATGCAAGAAAATACAATTTGAAGTTAAGCTGGAGCAAGGTCCACACATACCTCTCTCAGCAGACTTGTTCCTTTCCATGCTCTTATTCCTCTTCCTGGGCAAGTACTTTCCCTAAACACACACACAACCACAATGCGTTTCCTAGCTTGTCTGTTTGGCTAGGATGATCTCCTATAGTCTTATGGAAGGGAATTGCAGATAGAGCAGACAGCAGTTGTTGCTGCCTCAGTTTGCTCCCATGATATGAGATACCTGCCAACTCCTGCTTATTTTTTCATTTTCCTTTAGAGTTCCCCAAACACTTACTGCAGTCCCACCTTGCTCTGTCTGGGGAATGATCTTGAAGTTAGTTTCTTCTCTTTCAAAACTGTGAAGAGCTATCAACCCCAGGGTTTTTTGTTTTTACTTTTTGATCATCTAACTTCTTGTGCTCTCTTCAGCAGCACATATAATAAAATTGTAACGATACAGAGAAGATTAGCATGGCCCCTGTACAAGCAAATTCATGAAGCAATCATCCAACTTCTTTCTAGAGGTTATTATATATTCCTAATGCACCACTGTGATGACATCATTTCTTTACCTAGCAACCTACAGCATTCCTCCATTGCTCCCAAAATGAAATATAAATTCTTACCCTGGCACTCAAGGCCCTCCTACAAGGCCTTAAATGTGCCTTTCCACTCTTATCTCACGCTACTGACCTTCAAGTGGACAATTCAAATCAAACTGGACAATTCTCTTGCTTCTCATTCTCACCCTGACCTCTCCTGTTCCCATGATTTTACATATATAATTTTCTCATACCTGATTGACTGTTGAACTCCCTTCCTATAAGATCCATCTTAGGTAACATTTTCCCCAAGTTAACTTTTCTAATTCTCTTTCATCCCCCAATTCCTCTCCAAGTAAAAGAACTCTCTTCTCTAACTTCCCCACAGAAGAAGAAGGAGAGCCATTGATATCACAGGTCCACTTCTCACATTCTTTCTTTGTCACAGTTATTTGTCACATCTCCTTGGTCATATCAGACAATATATTTCTTGAATTCAGGGACTGTGTAGTTTAATATTTCTTTCTCCATTCTCTTTTTTTTGGGGGGGGGAATCTGAATCTGTGATTTAATCTGTGCAGGGAAGTCCCAATGTGAAGATGAAGACTGACAATGGTCCATAACTTATCACGTTATACCTTGTGACTTGCTCTTGATTGTATAACCTGTTTGTGTTAGATATAGAACTTGAACCAGATCATCTTGATTCCAAGACTGATCCTCTGTTTGCTACACCAAACTATCTCACAGATTGTTTAATAAATGTTGGATTTGGATTGTTAGGTCAGAAAGGCCAAGTCTCAAATTATTTCCATGGAAGATTGAATATTCCATTGAATATTGGGTGCAAGAAAACTATTTCAATCTGATTATCTACCAAATTCAGAAATTTGAGACAAATTTTCTCTTCTTTAATTTACATATGATATATGCTACATATGACAATTCAGCTAAAGTCCCTTTAGATAATGAATGGGAATGCTCTTGGAGAAAAGGCATTTCTTGAAATTACTTTAGTGTCAAATCTCAGAAAACAAACTGCATCCAGTCCAAACTGTTCCCAGTCATTTCATCCTTCCCTGGGGGAAGTGAGTTTTACTTTTATTTTAGATGGAATTGGACAGTATCTGGTGCCACCTTCTGGAATGGTTGCTTTTGTGTGAATCTCTGGGAAAACTTTTCAAGGAAGCTACATAGGAGAGGTGCTCTTCATCATGAATGAAATATGGATGTAGGGCATTCATTGAGGTGGTTAGTCAACTATTTCCCCCAGCATCAGCTCAGTCAGGCCATGGCTAAAATATTTGAATAATGCAAGCCATTTTCTTATTTAAGAAGGAATTTTGCTAGGAAAAACAAATACATCCAAGTGAGTATGCTTTCTTCCTCAGGGAAGTGATCCAAAGTAGTTTTGGACATTAGAGACTTGGGAAGTTTTTTTCTACAAAAAAGAAAACGTTTCTGTGTCTCATTTATCATTGGACTGAGAGGAAATGGGTCTTGCATCAAAGGAGTATGACAGGTAAACAAATTTCAATTTTCAAATTCTAATGACTGCATAGTAGAGCTCTTCATTAAAACATCAGTGTGAAGAGAAGCTAATTACTGATCTGAGATGCTTGTATAAAACATTGTGAAGAAGCCTGCTTGGTTAGAGATAATGGCAATCATAGGCTTATCTAGGGTCAACAGTTAGTAGGTATCTAAAATTAGATTTTTCTAGCTGTCTATAGGAGATAAGCATTTTAACTATCTATTAAGTTCCCTGTATTGTCCTAAGCACTTATCAAGGATTATTTCACTTGATCCTCACAATAAATCTGTGAGGTAGGTGCTATTATCATTCCCATTTCTTTTCTGAGGCAGACAGAGTTTGTGACTTGTTTAGGATAACACAGCTAATAGATGTTTAAGGCTAGATTTGAATTTTTGTCTTCCTGACTCCAGGTCTACCTCTCTGTCCACTGTTCCATCTTACCATCACCAAGAAAAAAGAAAAAAAAAAGCATGCTCATTGTAAGAATGCACAGAGAATTCATGTGGACAAATCTGAAAGTCTTCCAGTGGTGCCAGACCTGACAATGACTTCTACCAGATTTTTTCCAAGCATCTCTTCTGTTGAGTTATTCATCTGTGATACAATAACAAAAGTGCTTAACTATATATTTCATATGACCAGATCCTCTTCAAAGTATTTCTTTTAGTAGCAAGTCTTTGTTTTTAGCTTTTGGTAGGAATTTAATATTAACATAACTTGACAAAGGTTCTTTTGAGACCTTTGGTCTTTAAGGGTTTTTTTAATGATTTTATATTTTCATCTTATAATAAGCCCCATCTTTCTTTCTTTCTTTCTTTCTTTCTTTCTTTCTTTCTTTCTTTCTTTCTTTCTTTCTTTCTTTCTTTCTTTCTTTCTTTCTTTCTTTCTTTCTTTCTTCTTCCTTCCTTTCTTTCTTTCTTTCTTTCTCTCTCTCCCTCTCTTCCTTCCTTCCTTCCTTCCTTCCTTCCTTCCTTCCTTCCTTCCTTCCTTCCTCATTTTTTTACAAGGCAATGGGGTTAAATGACTTGTCCGAGGTCACACAGCTAGGTAATTAGTAAGTGTTTGAGGCTGGATTTGAACTTAAGTTCTCCTGACTCCAGGGCCAGTACTCTATCTACTGAGCCACTTAGCTGCCCCCTCCCATTTATTTCTAAAAGGAAATGATATTGGGGATGTCAGTAGTGGGCTTAGAAGGTCATTCCAACAATTACTGACTAATTCTTTTCCTTCTAGAGAATGTCCAGAGATTGTGTTGAGTCACCCTGTGATAGAATACATAACTGTAAATGCTTGATATCTTTTCTATTAGTTTAAAAATGCTTGAAAGGATCTTTGGAGCACTTGATTAATTCCTAACCTGCATAGTTCCATAGTCTTTCAAGTCCAAAACCTAATTGAGCTTTCATGATGGAACTCTGACTTCTCAAGTCTTCCCTTCTAGGCTTGCAACAACATTTAGTCTGAGATTCTGGCTCAAAGATTACCATGGATTGAGCTCCTGGGTCTGGAGGCTCCTTTACCTAAATCTAGAACTCAAAAAGAAATACAAAACAGCCAAGTCCAATTTTCAGGACCACAGGGTCAAAATTGGAAAGGGGAATGGGAGTAGAAGGTAGAATTTCTCCCTACTTCCAGCTTAGTGCATGAATCCCATTGTGTGATCAAACATAACCTTGACCCCTGGGCACAATTGGAAAGAGATGGAGACACTGTCCTATTCTGGTAGTTTTAAAGATGCAGCTTGTTATAGCTACATAGTCAATGGAAAGACTGCTTTAAACTTAGGAACAATAGTTTTCTGGATTGGAGAAGAGAGGAAGAGTGGTACAGTGGAATGTTGCCTTTGGAATCAGAAAAACCTACCTTTTTTTTTAAACTACCTGTGTGACCTTTGGCAAACCACTTAGGCACTCTGAGCCTTGGTTTTCTCATCTGTATAATAGGACAGCTGGAATAGATGGCCCCTGCAGTCTGTTCCAGATCCAAATCTATGATATTATTAGTGCAATGATCATTTTCTGATTAAGAAGAAACAGATTGGGAAGCACTCAGTCTTAGAGATTTTAACCTCTTTTGTCTATGTTACACTGCTCTCCTTATCTCAGTTGGATATTTGTACACACAGAAAAGTAAGGGATAATACTTGGAAGCAAATGATCATCTTCTGATTTTATTTTATGCACTTTGCACATGCTCATATTACCAGAGATGAAGGCATCCATGAAGAAGACATTGGAGATTTGTTTTTGGGAGAAGGCATATTCTGAGTTCTGAGTTCTTCTACCACAATGATGGGAGCAACTGCTTCCCATTGTCTATGTAACTATAGCAGGATGCATCTTTAAAACTACTAGAATAGGATAATCTCTCTCTCTCTCTCTCTCTCTCTCTCTCTCTCTCTCTCTCTCTCTCTCTCTCTCTCTCTCTCTCTCTCTCTCTCTCTCTCTCCAGTTATGCCCAATGGTGGAGGTCTTACTCAATCACAAGATAGGTAACAAGGACTAAGTTGGAAGTAGGGAGAAGGTCTGCTTTCCATTCCTTGTCCACTTTCCTTTTGAATTCTAGATATAGGTGAAGAAGTCCCCAGATGTGGGAGCTCAAACCATGGCAATTTTGGAGTCAAAATCCCAGACTGAATGTTGTTGCCAGTCTAGCAGGGAAGTTTATGGAGCCAGAATCCCAACATGAAATCTCAGGCAAGCTTTCAACTTGGAAATTGATAGGGCTGTGCTAGCTATCTAGGAACTGTGATAAACTGTTAACCTAATACCATTTCTTCTTCTGGGATTAAGGTTGTGGTTGTTCATCTTTTATTCTCAAAGAGGATCAATGATAACATGAAGGTAATGTCTTGACTTTCTTATGAATTGGAAATAAGTGAACAGAGCTGTGTATCAACCTTCCTCTCTCTTCTAGAGTTATTGGAATCCAGAGGCAAGACAAAGATCAAGATGACTGACAATGATCCAGAAAGCAGTGGATGACCTTGGCTTTTCTAGATTACGATTATTCCTCTGTCTCAGTTTGTTTGAGATGATGTCCATTCAATGATTAGGGCCTAGGTAAAAATTGAGACAAAAAATGGACCAATTTAAAATTCCAAAGATAAATTTGGGAGGATAAGGACTCCTAGTTTCTGATGAGATCAGAAAACAATTGCTATTTACACTCTTCCTAAACCATCAAAACATAAAAAATGTAAAACAGAGGCTTGGTCTGTGCTTATTATTGTCCATTCAATAAAAGCTAGATTCATTTGGGTTTAAAGGCATAGCCAAGCAGCTCCATTTCATACTAATGGGCTTTTTTTAAAAGCTTTTTTTTCAGAGCTATATTTCCAGAAATCAAAAATGAAAATTGCACAGGACAAAAGTAAATTGTCCCAGCTTTTTGAAAAAAAAAATAGAAAAAAGAAAAAGGAAGAAAAGAAGGAGGAGAATCAAGGAGATGGGAGACAGGAGCAGAGAGAAGAAAAGAATAGCAACATTTCTCAACTTCTGTTGGAATTGACAGTCTTGGTCCCTAGAGGGCCATTACTCTCAGTTGAAATGGTAAAGGCAGTTAATTCAAAACCTCACAAGAACCTGGTTCACTTTTTACCAAGAAGTACACACAGAAGCCATGGGAGGAGAGGACTTAAACTTAGACTATAACATAGTGAGGCATATGTATAAGAAATACATGTGGGGGCGGCTAGGTTGCACAGTAGGTAGAGCCCAGGCCTTGGAGTCAGGAGGACCTGAGTTCAAATCCGACCTCAGACACTTAATAGTTACCTAGCTGTGTGGCCTTGGGCAAGCCACTTAACCCCATTTGCCTTGCAAAAAAAGAAAACCAACAACAAAAAACCGAAAAACTAAAAAAAAAAAAAGGAAATGCAGAACTGTTGTTTTTGTAACTGAGATAGTGTAAGGGAGGGAGTGAGGTTATAGCCCCAGCTACTGGGGTTTGTTTTTGCTTTAAAAGCTAATCTTCCTGTTAAGTGGTTAAAGGAACTGAAGTTCAGAAGACCCCTTAAATTGGGGAAACACAATCTTCCAAATAAGGATTTGAGATAGTGGAAGAGACTAGATACTGTTCCACTGCCTTAAGGGTAGCAGAGAAGCGGGTGGAGAAGAGGGGTGAAATCTACCTACCTAGTGTTCAGGCAGATGAAGATGGGGTGATGAGCAGAGTGGTCACTATTACTCAGTTTTAAATAAGTTTTTGCTCTTTGTACATGAAAACTTTAATGTCCCCAACCCAGGGGAACTTTTGGGGGGGGTGCCTAGGATATTCTTTATAGATACTTTAAAGTAACTTGGGGAGAGGATATTGGTTTGGAGTTTTGTCTGACAAATAAATATAGTTACTGTATTCCAGTGACTGGTCTGTTCTCCCTGGTCTTTTTTCTGGATACTTTGAAGTCCAAATTACTCCAGCTGAAACTTTGCTAGAGACTATAAGTTAGGAAGCTGTGATGAGCTTCAAAGGTACTGTAGGAAAGCAAGAGCTGAGAGAGGTTAGATAGCACCTCCCTCCTCACTCCCCCCCACCCTAGACTCCCAGTGAATCAAGGCTCTCTCAGATTTGAGAGAGAGAGAAGCATAATTGCCTTTTGAGGCTTTCAGATCCCATTCTGAAGAAAGCTTCGATTTCCCAAGGTATTCTGTGTTTTTAGGACAGACCAAAATGGAATATAAGACTCATCTACTGATGTTGAGAAAGATAAGCAGGAGATGAGACTAGGGAGATTTTGACAAGGGGTGAAAAGCACTAACTACTTCCATTTTCAGGGCTAAAAAGTTGAATGGTCTTGGATAAGTCACTTATTTACCTCTTGGGGTCTTGATTTCCTTAAGTGATGTTGGACTAGTTTCCTAAAGTTCTTTCCAATTCAGTATTCTAAAATCTTATAGAATTCTATAGAAATGGAACATAGTCCAGTGGATGGAACTCTGGACCTGGAGTTAAGACAACCTGAGTTCAAATTTGGCTTTAGACACTTACTGTGTGTCTCTGGCCAGGTCATTTAACCTCTGTCTGCCTCAGATTCCTCATAATGGCACCTCCCAGGTTTGTGAAGATATGTCTCTCTGTCTCTCTGTCTCTGTCTCTGTCTCTCTCTCTCTCTCTCTGTCTCTGTCTCTCTCCTCTCTCATGCTGTTTCTCCTTGCACCCTTCCTTTCTCCTCTCTTCCCTAACAAGGGATATTTAAGTGATTTTTGTTAATTTTTTCCATTTAAAATTTTGATTGGAAGCAAACATAGTATCTATAAATATAGCTTGAGTTCTCTCCTTGCTGGCAGGGATCACTTCATTTTTTAGACTTGTAACCTCATTACCTATATAGTGTCTGGTACATAAGAGTCACTTAATAAAAAGCTTATTTATTGATTTATTTAGTATCTGTGATAGGTCTAGCATTGCATTAGACTCTGGGAGTGGTAATGATGGTGGTGATGATGGAGTAAACTGAGTTGGGGGTGGGGGGAGGGAAAGGCCCTGCTATCAATATAGCTAATAATTCATGATATTTGAGGAACAAAGCATAAAAAGTATGAAAAATCAAGTAGCAACATGACAATGAAATGATAAATTTAAAAAGTTTGGTTAATATAGTCAAGGCATTGGATCACTTTGTTTTTTTATCCAATAATTTCAATTGTCTCTGACTCTTTGGTTTGTTTTGTGTTTTTGCAAAGATATTAGAGTGATTTGCATTTTTTCCTTCAGCCTATTTTATAGATGAGGAAACTGAGACAAATAGGGTGAAGTGACTTACCCAGGGTCCTAAGAAGATCCAATTTGAACTCAAAAAGTTGAATCTTTTTAACTTTAGATCCAGTACTCTATCCATTGCACCAGCTAGCTGCTGCTACTACTGGTTCACTGGTCCTTATCAAACTATTAACTGATTCATATTCTTTTTATTATATCCCCAGTACCTAGCACAATGTCAGATATATATATATATGTATATATATATATATATATATATATATATATATACATACTGTATTTCCTTGAAAATAAGACTAGGTCTTATATTAATTTTTGCTTCAAAAGACATATTAGATATTATTTTCAGGAAAGGAAATGTCTTATTTTTTCAAATATAGCAATCTACATTTATTAATTTATTCATATATAAATATTCTAAGTATAAATGTCAATAATATTATTTATTTATATTTAATTATATATTAGTATTAGTTTATAATTCAAATATCCATTATGTGTTGCAGCAGACATACCAAATGCATCCTTTGACTGATGGTCTTAACTGGGGCTTATTTTTTGGATAGGGCTTATAATTATGAGCATTCTGAAAAATCATGCTAGGGTTTGTTTTGGGGAAATATGGTAGTAGGTGACTAATAAATGTTTGTTGGATTGTATATAATAATGATTCAGTATGTTCACATATTTAGAAGGAGATCTAGTTAAGGAAGAATTGTAGATGATATAACAGACATGGTGTTAGTTTGCACATGGTTCCATTCTAGGTTCTAATACAGGGATGAAGGATGCCTGGCCCCCTCAGATCATTTGATACAGTGCTGCCATGGTAAATGTAAGCAGAACTTGAACTTCAATGCATCTTGAAACTTTTTAAGGTTGAATTAATTAAATATTTGATCAAATATAGCAGGCAAATGATGTTATAAAAATCCAAATGACCCTCGGCAAAAAATGGTTCCCCACATTTGTTCTTATATTTTCTCCTTGTATAGTTTTTGGACAAATCATTTAACCTCTTTGTGTGGGCTTCAGTTTTCTTATCTGTAAAATGAAGCAATTAAACTAAAAATACCTATACAATTTCATCCATCTCAAAATTTTTGGAGATGCTTAGAGCAGGAATATTTTTTCCTTGTTAGATTCTTCTGTCACAATTCTATTTTAAAAACAAAAACCAAACCAAAATAAAAATGAGAATCTGAGTTGGAGAGGGACCTGAAAGATCATCTAGTTCAATCTCTACCTTCCAAAACATAAATTCCATTCTGGGTCAACTCTAATACTTGGAAGTTTGACCTTGTATCAAAGTCTACTTCTTTCTAAGTCCCACTCTTTACTTCTGACTATGCCTTCTAGGTACAAACAAAACAACACTCATAATATTTAGCATGTTTATGTTGGTCTACTATGCATCACACACTTTGCTAAATGCTTTACAAATATTACCACATTTATCCTCACAACTATCCTGGGAGATAGGTACTATTACTATACCCAATTAACGATTGAGGCAAATAGCATTTTAGTGACTTGACCAGTGTCACACAAAGAGTATTTGATATTGGATTTGAACTCAGGTCTTCCTGCTTCTGGGCCCAACACTCTATCTATCCACTGTATTAACTAACTGTCTCTCTAAGAACAAGTCTAATCTCTTATCCACAATTATAACCTTTAAAGAATTTGAGGACAGTGATCATGTCCTCAAAATATGATCAACAATGAATATGGAGGTGTCACTAGGACTTTTCCTCAACATACCAAATTAACAAGGCCCTGAATTGAGTGGGAATAACAAGTAATTGCAATCCTTTGGAGTTCTGGGGTAAAATTTTTTCCTATTCTGTACTGCTTTCATGTTAGTGATCATCTAAGAGGAAACCTTTGATGTACTGGAGTTGGTGTCTCTCCTCTTTGCTGAACATGCCTTCTGTATTTCTTGTACTACTCACAAAAATTTCTATTTAGAACTCTCATGATTAGAACTCCATAGGGAACATTAGAATTGTAATGGGCCCAGTTCTTAGAGCTTGCTTAGATTTCCTCTTTTCAGTAGGTTATGTAATATATGTAAAGATATTTTCTACCTTGTTTCAATCAGGTTGTAGAACTTGGAAGTCTGCATCTAGCCAGGATGTGATGATTTCTTTCTTCTTACCCTCCTTTTTTTCTTCCTCTTTTTCCTTTCTTCTTTGCTGTCTTTCTAATGGGGTAGAGGTAGGAATAATAAATGAGTAATAGTTGAAGAGGAAAATGGAATGAAAAAATTTACTTGGAATCATATCTTAAAGTCAAAGTATTCCTGATCTTTGCTCTGTAGTAACCTTTTTGGTCTGCTTTCCCAAATCACCTTGTGTGATTATGATTGGTTATAAGCAGAACTGATGCCTCTATAAGTGAGTTCCCAAACCAAAGGGATGACCCATTGATCTGTCTTTTTTCCCTCCTAGAGTGGATAAGGCAAAGGATGTGATGAACTGCAGGGTGAAGGAGAGGGGACAAACCAGATCCCCTCACTTGCCACCATAGATCTGTGGGTACATGATAGCTGTCTTTCTTTTGAGTTTGTTCTTAGGTAAATGAGTATTGAGAAAGAGAGAGAGAGAGAGAGAGAGAGAGAGAGAGAGAGAGAGAGAGAGAGAGATGTAAATTCAGAAAATTCTGAGGTTTTTTCCAGAAGTCTCATCAGTTTGTCAGTAAGAATGACAGAGTAAGTGCCAATGTATAGAAAGATAGCCCCCTGAGGATGGTGGTGACTGTAGGGAAGTGAATCCTCCCATTTTGTGAGGGAGAATCATCTGTGTTCTATAGATTGATATTAATCCTCAGAGCTCAGTTAAGAACTACAACTAAACTTCAGGAGGATGCCCCAAAGTGAAAAAATTTCCAGTGTCTCCTATATGTAGCAACCTCTTGGCTACATGTGCATACCTTACCTTTCTGTTTTCTTTGGATTCTTTACTGGTACTTTCATGTGGTTCTCTTCCTTCTAATCTACTCCTAGGGTACCCTCCCCTCTTTAATTATTTTACATTTATTATTCCTTCTTCTACTCCATTAGAAAGACAGAAAAGAAGAAAGGAAGAAAACAATTCCCATATCATGCATATGGTCAAGCAAAACAAAATTTCTGTTTTTCTACATCTAAAAACATATAATGATTATTCTGCATAATTAATTCATTATCTCTTTGTTATGAAGTGGGAAAAATTCTTCCTCATTAATTCTCTGGAATCATAATTGACTATTTAGTTTACATAGTTCTTAATTCTTTCAGAATTATTCAATTTAACAATACTGGTATTAGAGAATAAATTGTTATTTTGGTTCTGTTCACTTCCTTCTGCATCAGTTCATACAAATCTTCTCACATCCTTCTGAAATAACTTATTTTTTCTTATAGGACAAGAATATTAATATTTCATAACTGATTCAATTGATGGATCTTTTCTCTAACCAATACAAATATATTCATCTAGAACCCCCTAGCTTAATTCTGTTGTTACCAAGGGCATGTTTTTCTTACTTTGTACCACTGGGTGTCACTGTTAACCTACTTCTTGTATTTCTAGTTAAGACAACTTGGAAATTGGTGGTTAAAATGAATAGATCACAGCCTAGCCTACTTTCTTCATGTTTGGGTATGTGATACACCAGAGACTGTCTGATCCAATACACAATTGAATCTCCTGTGTATAAATATTTTTCTAGGATAAAACCAGGATCAAAATAAGGTCAGATGGAAGCATCGGTTGTTACTCAGCCGCTCCAGGAAATGTTTCTTTCATTTAAAATGACAGCAGGTTTAGGAAATAAAACCATACTGGATTAAAACAAAACAAAGCAAAATTCCAGTGGATCCACATAACTTAAAAGTTATTTTTTACAATCACCTCATGGAGAAATGCAAATGTAGAAATGACCACTCCATGTGAACAAACATTTCTTTTTTGTAATAGGATTTTTGAGGACTTGGACTCAGAAAGGAAATCTGAATCTTTTCTAACATATAAGGCTACTGAGTTTAGAAGAAAAGTAATGACTTGTCCCAGTTCATACATATAGTAGCTAAGATGAGTTATGATCTGAGTTCCTTTGGCTACATTGTTCTTTCCATTTGTTGAAAGGTTAAGAACTAGAGATATCTATGTAATAACTTATTTTATGAAGGAAAAAACTGAGTCTTAGAGAAAAATTGACTTTGCTAAGGTCAAATAAGCTATACATGGCAGAATCTGTATTCAAATTTAAATCCACTGACTGATTCTATTCCACTCTAATGACTGGTGGAGACTGATTGCTTCTGACATATCAACTTGGCCTCTGATAAATTTGGAGTCATACTAAACAGTATGATTCTTCTTGGGATTCCACTTAAAATTTAACCCCTTAAGGGGTTGTATTGTTGGCTTAATTCTTTGTGTTTGATCAACATTAACTTGTGAAGAGGCCATCCATCTACTGAACAAAACCTAACAGTCTGAAAAGTACAGATGATGATATGTGCTTTGTAGTTAGTGGTGTGGTGTGGTGTGGTGTTGTGTGTGTGTGTGTGTGTGTGTGTGTGTGTGTGTGTGTATACGTAGGTGCCATATTTTGTTTTTGTTATTCAGTGTTTATTGAGAGTTAGATTCCCTGCCTTCCTGAGGAAGTGCTGGGGGAAAAAAAAGCAGAAGCGAAAGGAGGAATTGCCAACACTACATATGAAAAAAATAAGACAAGTACCCCAGATAGGTATCACCCCAAGATTGACTACAGTATGCAACCAAGATTTTAGTTTATTAGGCAGCCCCTAAAAATAGGTGATTGTGTATATTTCACAGTATTTTAAAATTTTCACATTTAACTAGATCAGCATTCCTAGAGATGTAATTGATCAAAAGTCTGCTTACGTTGATCCTAAAACTAAAAGTGAAAAATAGGAATATGTCCATTCAAAATGTGATTCTATGATATTAATAATAATATAGAATAAATTATACTGGTTATTATAGAAATTAATAAAACAAATATAGTTTAATAATATAAATATTACATATATTGTATTATAAAAGTATAATATATACCACTATTAACAATAAATAGATGAATGAATAGAGAAAGGAAGGAAGGAGAGAAAGAAAGAAGGAAAGATTGGGTCGCCATATCTCACCTAAGTCAGAAATGCAGTCATGTTTCACAGTTCCACTCCCATATGAATCTTTGACTTGCTTTGTAAATGAACTGGACTGGTTTACTCTTCCTTAAACAACTTGATGATCCTCTGCACCTGGAAGTTTAGCATAGTGTGCTAAACTTAGTGCAGACACCAGATTGGCTTCTCTCTCTGTACCTCAGAGCTCCTGAGCCTGTCTGCCTGCAATAGTGTTCCCAGCAGCTTGGATTACAGGTTTTTGCTACCATGTCCAAATATTTTATTCAATTTTAAGAATGAGTAGAATATTCATAACCTTATCAATTAAAGTTTTCCAGTAAATTTAATAAGTTGCAGTGGTATTTGCTATCTCAGGAGGTATCCAAAAAGGGACTAGATGACCACTTATCAAGGACATTCTTGTTTATAATTACCTGATGTCTGGATCCTTCTAAATTCTGAAATTTTACAGGTAACTTTTTTGTTGCTTATTGTTCAGTTGTTTCTGTCAAGTCCAACCCTTTATGACTCAATTTGAGGTTTTCTTGGCAAAGATGCTGGAGGGATCTGCTATTTCCTTTTCCAGTTCATTTTTCAGATGAGGACCTGAGGCAAATAGAATTAAGCAATTTACCCAGGGTCACACAGCTAGTGTCTGAGGCTATATTTGAACTTCTGAAATTAATAATTGCTAACATTTGAATAGCACTTTAAGGTTTGCAAAGCTTTGAATACAGATCATTGGATTCTTACAACCTTATGAATTAACTGCTAGTATTATCACTCTCATTTTACAGATGAAGAAACAGAGGATGATCGAGCTTAAATGGCTTGTTCAGGGCTAAACAGATAGTGTATAAGAGAATAGGGGTTCACAGCCAGGTTTTTCTTATTTAGAAATTAGCATTATCCATTCAGCTATGCAAGAAAATGAGACTTGTTCCCAATTAGATGACTTGTTTAGTTTGGGGGCAACCCTATAAATATCTTTGATTTTGTGGTGGTGGTGGTGGGGGGAGACAAATATTTATTTATTTAATTTTGTGGAGAATTTGGATGGCAATCAGAAAGCTGTTTGCTTTTCCCAGTCAAATCAAGTTTATGCAATGCTGGCAGAAACTACCCCAGTATGCCAATGTCTACAAAGAGAACACATAGCCTGGGGCTAGTCTGAAAAGCTTCTTTTTGTGGTGTTGGGGGAAGAGGGGAAATAAAAAGATAGGTTTGCACTTGATTGGTTTCCAAACTGCCACCCATAAGTTTGACCCTCCTCTTTCTAGTAGGAAAGAACCTCTTGAGAGAATGTAATTCTGACATCATCTGGTTTTCCATCTTTTTTCCTAGTCTTGGAGAACATCCCTGGTGGGATTTAAACAAGGAAGTCTTGCCATAAAAATAAATGCCTCTATGACAACTTTTGAGAAAAATTCTTATCCTACTTTTTTTTTTAGAAAATGAAAAGGAAACAAATAACATTTTCCCTGAGGACTTGATTTTGTTTGAATTTTTTATAACTATTGGATAAATTACTTCATTTCCCTAGAGAACCTGAACTAAGACTTTCTTCCAGCTTTGGCCCTCTGTGGGTTCTATTTTACAGTACTTTTCAGTCCTGCTTCTATATTAGCTATTATTATTATTATTATATATTACATTTTTATTGTTATTCATTGAATAAGTACAGATATAATATGATAATATAATGAATGGTGATAACATCTGTGAGTGGACACTTGGTTCAGATTCTTTCTGTTTGTGGATTCATTCAGTCCTTTCAGTTGTATCCAAGTCTTCTAAGGCATACAGAGTTAAGTAATTTGACCAAGATCACATAGTTAAAGTCTGAGACTGAATTTGAACTCAGGGCTTCCTGATTCCAGGCTCAGCACTTCATCTACTACACCATCCAATCACCCTTGTATGTAGATAATAAAAAAAAGACAAGCAAACTGTGTCTTTAAATAAAGCCAAATAGTGTCTTGTTCCCTTCATCTCAATAACTATAATTCTTTTTATCCCTCTGACTATTTGATGACATTTCTCTTTTGAATCAACTTCACTGACATGAGATGACCAATAGAAGAAGCTTGTGGGTTCCTTCCAAGGGGTTAATTGAAGTAGTTGCAGTTGAAATTCTGCTTCTAGAATTAGAAAGCCTAGCATCATACAATGGTAGAACCTAAAGGGGGTGGGGTAGGGTGAAGGATGGGGAGGGTGGAGGAGTTGGGGGATGTACAATGAGGAAGGGGGTGGTTATGGTGGTATTAGAGAGGGGAATGGTGGCTGATAGTGGAAGCAGCACAGGGCTTCAAGGTTTGAATCTTATATAAATCACTTTCCATGTGACTTTGGATAAACTTTCTGCTCTCTCAGTTTCCTCCTCTATAAAATGGGGGAGAATAAAATTGGTACTCCTTATTTCACTGGATTGTTGGAAGTAGAGTGCTTCATAATCTTAAAGTACTATTTTTATTACTGTGGCTTTTAAGACCTGCTGCCCAGAGAGTCTGGGCTTGCTTTTACCAACTTGTTTTATGAGACAGGAAAGCTGCTGCTGTTTACTGAATCTCCCTCAAACCACCTATACTTAATAAAGAAGGGGGAACACATGGATTTGGTTGTCCCTTTTTTCATTGTCTGTAAAGCCTCCATAGAATTACTTTTTTCCCCAAAAAGTTTTTTGTAGAAGATGCATTTTGCATGCAATTGTATTAGTCACAAGGCTCTTATGAAAGCTTGTTTGATGTATAGTATGAATTTCTCATGTCTCTCCACCAACGGAATGTTATCAACTAAATTTCTCTATAATTCTTCCATATGTGTCTCCCACGCCTGTATAACAGTATATTCTTGAAGAATGAAGAGGACATTTCTTATAGTTAAGTTTCATTGTTTTTCCTACCTGCTTTTAGATGGTTGTTTTGGGGCATACGGTTGAATCAATTAACAGAGGACTTGCAGAATTACAAGTGCAGTTATTAAAGGATAGTGTAATTAACTTCTTCAGACTAATTGAAAATTTTCATTTAGAAGGAACAGCCAAGTGCCTCTCTGCTTAACTGCTTTTTCACATAAAATAACTCTCATGAAAAGGTTCTTTAATGTGTATCCACAGTTTCAGGACCTCTGAGGTTGCTGCTACATTTTAAGGAAAGAATCAAGTAATTTTTCTCTCTCTCTCAGAGTACTCCATAGATCTAGCTAGAATTTTACCTTGCAGTCAACATACAAGGTGGAATTCCAAAGAGGAAGGTCTCTGGAAAAGTTAGAGGGAGAAATTTTTACCCTCTGATTGGGTCAGGGATGAAGAAGGTATAATAACATGGGTCAATTATAGAGGACTGATGAAGAAGAGGCTCAGCCTCATCCTCAGTGATGAGGATGGGAGATATTGAACAACCTATCTCTTAAAGTGAGTGAAGAAGAGAGTACAGGCTTTTGTATTAGGGCAATAAGGGGGGGGAGGAAGAAAGACTGGAAAGAGCTCTGGATTTGGAAACAAAATCAATTTCAAATTTTAGCTAGGACTTTTTGGGCAAACTATTTTCTGTCTCTAGACTTCATCTTTAAAAGGTACAGGTTGTAAACAGATGTAATATATCATTCTTTCCTGTTCTAAAACAAACAAATAACCCTATAAAACATTAGTCTAAAGAACTGCTGGTTGATACATAAGCTTTTAAATGGATGCTAGGTAAGTTAAGTTTTCAGCCTCAGTGCTGTAGGCAAGCCACGAATGAATGAATGAATAAAAATTCATTAATACTTAGATAAGTATTTATATATTATATTATATTATATTATATTATATTATATTATATTATATTATATTATATTATATTATATTATATTATATTATATTATATTATATTATATTATATTATATCATATCATATCATATCATATCATATCATATCATATCATATCATATCATGTCATGTTATGTTATGTTATGTTTATTATATTATATTATATTAATTAATTATATTATATTATATATATTATATTATTATATTATTATTTTATATATATATATATATATATATATATATATATATATATATATATATATACTGGTACTACTGAGATTACTAATAGAAAAATGAGACAATCCAACCTTTCAAGGAGACCCATTATAAGTGGGGGTGACTGTACATGAAAGAAGAGCAACTAGATGACTTAATGAATAGAGTGTTGGACCTGTTGTCAGGAAGACCTAAACTCAAATCTGGTCTCAGATACTTACTGGCTGTGTGACCCTAGACAAGTCACTTAACCCTCTTTGCCTCAGTTTCCTCATGTGTAAAATGAGCTGGAGAAAGAAATGGCAAAGCATTCCAGTATCTTAGCTAAGAAAACTCTAAATGGGGTCACGAAGAGTCAGCCATGACTGAAAAGCATATAGGAAAGGCCTGCAAGTCTTAAGGGTGTGACGGGCTGGGGTGCATTGGATGATAAGGACCTTGCTTAAGTTGCATCAGTGGGTAGGATGGCAATGATTGGAGGCCTGCAGTAGGAAGAAACAGGACTAGAGGACCTTGGGGCATACTGGCTGACTTCATCATTAGGCTGAAGTTGAAGCCCCCAACTCATCCACAATGCTCTTTTTTTTTTAATGTTTTTGCAAGGCAAATGGGGTTAAGTGGCTTGCCCAAAGCCACACAGCTAGGTAATTATTAAGTGTCTGAGGCTGGATTTGAACTCAGGTACTCCTGACTCCAGGACCAGTGCTCTATCCACTGTGCCACCTAGCCGCCCCCAATAATGCTCTTATGATAAAAACCATATCATGGAGTCTGAAGAGGGAAGGGATTGGGGGAAGACAACCTTCAAGGAGGAGCTTCCTATCTAGCCATTTTTTTTAGGTTTTTGCAAGGCAATGGGGTTGAGTGGCTTGCCCAAGGCCACACAGCTAGGTAATTATTAAGTGTCTGAGGCCCAATTTGAATTCAGGTACTCCTGACTCCAGGGCCAGTGCTCTATTCAATGTGCCACCTAGCCACCCCCTACCTAGCCAACCTGATAGGATCTTGAGATAAACTCTACTTTCAGAATGAGAAAAGAGGAATTAAGAGATGTTTAGAGGTGATTCTAGAAAGTATAAAAAAGTGAGGAGCTTGGATACTTATTTCAGTATGTATGTTTGTATTAGTGAAAAATCAACTCACTTACCTCTCTCCTCCCCACACCCCCACCAGAAGGAACTAACATTTTGAGAATTGAGAAAACTTAGTAAGTATTTATAAACAGATACAAAGTAACTGGTGGTAGTGGTGAGGCCTAGTAGATGGGAGGACCAGGAAAAGTCTGGTGAAGAAGGTGTTTCTTGACCAGAGTTGTGAAGGAAACCAAGGATTTCAAGAGGTCGTGAAGAAGAGAAGAATCTTCTAAGCAGGATAAAGTTCAAAGGTCACCAGGGATGGACTGCCAAGTGTGAGGAAATCAGAAGGCCAGCTGAAGATGCAAAACAGTGCTCTCCATCCTTTAACTACTAGTGAGCAAATCAATACTTGATATTAGTAAGCAGAGAATACTGGAATTGTTCTGCCTTTTGTAGCAGGATCATTAGTTTTATAGCTGGATATGTTTGGCTATACTCTTGCTTGGCAATGGGTGGACTAAAGTACTTCCCTGAGTCCCTTCAAACCTTTCCAATCCTCTGAATCTGTCTGTCTGTCTGTCTCTCTCTCTCTCTCTCACTCTTTCTGTTTTTCTCTCTGTCTCTCCCTTCCTATCTCTCTGGGTCTGTCTCTGCTTCTCTCTCTCTCTCTCTCTCTCTCTCTCTCTCTCTGTTTCTGTCTCTCTCATAGGTGACTCTCTTGTCATTGGTTTTAACAAGAAAATCCAAAGGTGATCCATCTATGAAGAAATAACTAAGTTCCTCTTTGATATATGTGACTAAATGGATGCAGAAGAACAGAACTACAGAGATGGCAGGATCCTTGGAGAAGATCTAGTCAATCCTTTTCTTTTACCAACAAAAGCAAACCAGAAGACCCCGGCAGCTGAGATGTGTCCATTATCATAGAGGCAGCTAAGGGTCACAGATAAGTTAGGGTCTATCTGCCTTATTAGAATCAGAGTTGGAAGGTAATCTGATTCTCTTCCTCCCTGGATAATCCCTTTCCACCATTTTACTGATAGGATACAGAGATGTTAAATGTCTTTCTCTGGACCAGATCAAGTGACTTCAATCAATTTTCTCTATTGAAAATTACAAGAGGTCTTTAAATCTAACTTTCCTATTAAAGGCCACCACCTTTCCCAGTGTCATTTAAAAAAAGGTTTCAGTAAAATAAAATGAAAATTTTGCACCTTTCAGGTTATTTTATGATATGTTTTCATCTTTGTCTTTGTGGATTTTTATTGTTCATTTATTAATATTGTTTGAATCTAGCTTTATGTGACTAGAAAATTGTCTGACCTGAAAAACTTGCTGTAGAAATCAAGGTTGACCTTAGAGACCCTCCAGGGAAGCTAGATGGTTGTCAGGAATGCTTGGATTTCACCCAGCAATATGGAAGCTAGAAGTAGGGGAATGTTTAGGAGAATGATAATGAGTTCAGTTCTGGTTATATTGGACATTCAGTTGGAAATGTCTGAAAAGCAGTTATGAGCTTGGAGATCAGCAGAGAATTTTTGAGCAGGAGAGGTAGATTTGAGAATGGTTATTAGATCCATGGGAGCTGGTAAGATCACCAAGTGAAGTAGTATATGGAGAGAATTGAAGAGGGCCCAGGCATGTTTAGGAACACTTTTGGTTAGAGGGCATCATATAGAGAAGGATCCAGCAAAGGAAGTGGAGAAGAAGAAACAGGAAAGAGCGATGTCCAAAAACCTAAGCAGAAAAGGGTATTGAGGAGGAGAGTGTTATAAATTTTGTCAAAGGTTACAGAGAAGTCAAGAGGAATGAGGATAGAGAGAAAGTCATTGGGTTTGGCAACTAAGAGAGCAATAGGGAGAGAGCAGTTTTGGTAGAATGAATTGAATTGACTGGACAGCAATTGCTTTCATTCTCCAATTAGAATCCTTTCCTATGTATTCAGGACTCTTGTTATAGCAGTGCCTGCCATTTTCTAGTGGTTTTTTGGTTAATCATATGCTAGTCAATAGCTGTTTGCTTTTCATTTTGAGGAGGTAAGGAAAAACAGCACAAAATAAAGTAAGCACAACCTTAACCTTTTCCTCTTTCTCTCTTGTCCTGCCCTATAAGGAAGGAGGAACAAAAATTTTTCCCCTCTGAGCTGTCTCATAAAAGGGAAGTAGCAGCTAATAAATTCCACCAGCTGTTCGATTTCACTAAAGATCAAGAAAAAGTGAGGGGGCTGTAAAAAGTAGGGGCAGTTCATGAACAAGCTATACTATATCAACTCAATACCTTTAAAGAGGCCCTCAGAGCAGATACCCACAACACAATAATGGAAGGCAATTTCAGGAGGCAGAGCAATGCCATGCATCAGATATGGTTCTATTTGCTTTTCACAATAGTTGACCAGGATTATTTCCTGGGTAAAAACAATTGTTCCATCATAGCCCTCCCTCCTTGATTTCCCTTCTTGAAATTTTCATCATCATTTAAGAATCCATTTAGGGAGCACTTTTCAATTTTAGGTGTTTTCCTCAATTCCTTCAGTTGTGAATACTCATTTTTCAACCTACCTTGTATTTATATCTCTGTGATCATATTGTATCCCCTAACCTTCCCTGTCCCACAAGAATGTAAACTCCTTGAGGGCAGGGATGGTTTTGTTTTTGTCTTTTTAGCAGCTCTGCTTAGTATAAAGTAAGCACTTAATTGTGTTTGTTGAATTGAATTTCTTACATACTTCTCTATGCATTTCATAGAATTATTGTAGGAAAAATGCTTTAGAATATTGAGGAATTGGAAGTGGACCCCAAGATCTTAGGATTTAGAATGAGAAGAAAGTTCAATATCTATTTATATTTTACTTATAAGGCTCAAGTTCCATTCCAGATTGATTGCTCATTCCACACTATATAATCTTGCCTCTCATTTTATAGATGAGGAAACTAAAGCTATGAGAATTTAAGATCATCATAGTATAGTAGAACTAACACTGAACAAGTAGTCTGGTGAACAAAATTGTAGCCCTGGCTTTGTCACTAGCAGCATAATTTTGAATAATTAAATCACTCATTCTCTTTGGGTTTCAGAGCTGGGAATAGAACCTAAAACTTAGCAAGTAAGACTAGTGCACTTTTCACTTTATTTCCTTGCCTCTTGATGAGCTCTCAGGGCTCTTTTAACCTTAAGGAACCTTGTTGTATGATTCTTTATTCTAATGCACATAACAAATTACATTTTCTGACCATGTAGCAGAGAGGAGCTGTGCAAGGACTTTGTTTCTTTGGCAATATATTTTTCCATAGTAATGGACAACATGGGTTTAGTTTATCTTAGAATATGTTATCTCTGTCTCTTCTTTTAATCTGGAAATAGGGGAACCAGACCCTGAATTGAGAAAGGAGATCATTCTGGACAGGTTTGTGGGAGTTGGTACCAAGCAAAAATGATAGCAATAAGCCACAAGATAAAACCAAAACTTTCTTTAGTGATCTAGTGATCAGGGTGGGGGTGGGGCAGCAAGTGCTTAGTACTTGGGAGAATTTGTGATGACCAATGTAATTGAACACAGTAATGCTGAGTCATTTAGCTCTGCAGTTAGCAAATTATTCATATTTAAAATACTTGATCTGTACTTAAAGGGTGTGAAACTGGTGGCACTGTTTCTACAGGCTCAGGTGGAAAAGGGACTGCTATTGACAGAACAAAGCTAGGGAGGAGAGCTTCCAAAGAATCACAGTTTTAATCTTTTCCTAAAATTTACTTAGGTTTATACATATATATATATATAATATATATATATGTTTGAATATGCACATGTATATAAAGGGATATAGTGTATATGTGATAGCATATATGTGTATATGCAAGGTGTGTCCCTTTCAAATTTTGGTAAATTTATGAATAGGACAGGTACAATGTTAGACTTTGAGTAAGGGATTTGTAAAGCCAGGAAAGTAGTAGAGACAATGAACTTGTCTTAGTATTTTGTTTCCCTATTGCTTATTTGTATAAAACCAACTGGAGAAACTTAGAATTAAAATGAACAAACGTACAGAGGAACCCCAAACCCCAGGACTATTTGACAATTATTGAACAAATGACCATAAACCTTAGAGATGAAGATCATTATAAATTAGTGGTCTCACACTGAGGTGACCCAGCCCTAGACTTAAAAAGGAGAGTCAAAGAAAAGGATAGAACCCCTCTGCACTCTTATCTGTTGCCTGGGAGGTGAAACTGCCACCAATATCATGACCACCTCAAGTCCACTAGAGGAAGCAAAACTGCAGACTTTTGCCAATCCTTGGGTGAGGGAGTTTAATACTACTGCAACTGGGGAGGGGCAGGAATACCCAGAGAGGATTTTGATATGTAT
This sequence comes from Macrotis lagotis, assembly GCF_037893015.1. Taxonomy (NCBI): domain Eukaryota; kingdom Metazoa; phylum Chordata; class Mammalia; order Peramelemorphia; family Peramelidae; genus Macrotis; species Macrotis lagotis. Next base: position 260,099,007 of record NC_133658.1, on the reverse strand, counting down.
ATTTAAGTGCATTTGTTCAGTGAACAAGTTGGTAATCAAGACATAATATTGCTTAGGAGAAACCTCTTCTCTCTCCTCCCCTCTCTTCTTCTCTCTTCTGGCCTCCTCTATCCTTTTCTCTCCTCCCCTCTCCTCCTTTTTCCTCTCTATAAATTCCTTTCTCTTCTTGAATTTCTTCTTTTTTTATGTTATTTCCTAAATTCACCTTTATTCTCTTTTCATTTCTCTCTTCTCATTTCTCTCTTTCTTTCCTGTCCACACAAATTTCCTTTTGCTGTCACCTAGATTACTTAGGCTGGGTTGACATGACTAGATTTTATGGGCTATTAAGGCTAAAAAAAACCATCTTGGTTTTAACTATTTGGATATATCTGGCAAATGTATGCTTCTCTTGTGTGAATTTACTAACTTCAGTGAAAATTTGAGTTGGATGTTGTTTTAAGTCATTTGTCTCATTTCAGCTTTTGCCTTCCACCATCACCCAGAGAAATGGATGAGACTTCTGAATATGATAGGAACAAAAGTTGGGGTGTTCAGTGATTAAAAAGACTATTTCCCACTCAGTATCTTAAAACTTAGAGTGGCTAGTGAGGGACATTAATTTAGTTGAACATGCTGATTCCATTGTGACTCATTTGTTCAATTTACAAATAATTTAGATGCTTGCAATTTTTTTGATTAGATTTATTTTGTCTGCTTAGATCAATTTGATCAAGGATGGTATGAAGCTGAATCTAACATTTCATATATTTTGTATGTAATTTTACAGATGGACTATAAATTCCATGAAGTTTTGTTCATTTTTTTGCCTTTATCTCAAAGGGCCAAACAGACTATCTGACAATAGGAAATACTTAATATGTGCTTATTAATTGATTGACATAGAAATTAATTATTTTTATAGCTTCAAGGTAGCCCTTTGTCAAAAGATAATCTGGGCTCCAGAGTGGGGATGTTAGCATGATGTAGTTCCACTAGCAGTAAGAAACAACTGGGAATTATTCATTAGTATTATATTTCCAGAAGAAAATACATTTTTTGACCTCATAATTTTTTCCATTTACAGAAGTTAGGGTTACTATTTTATAATATCCTAGAGAAGACTGGAAAGGTATCTGAAAATGAGGAGACAGCTTACATTACAACTGTAATAGCTTTGAAACAGGATGTCTTGCTGCCACTCTCTTTCCCCTTTCAAATAGTGCTTTCTACTGATACTAAAATAAACTTTTTTTTTTTTATGAATCAATCAGGTCATATAACAAATCTTAAGTAACTTTTCACTGTTTCTTGAGGAAAAATTCTTTTCCCCTAGCATTTAAAGACCTCTGAAATCCTGCATTGCCCTACCTATTCAGTCTTATTTCATGTTATAATCCTTCATTCTAGCTATATTGGTTACTTTCTGTACCTAAAACATACTTATCTAATTCTGTGTTTTTGTTCATGCTGTTCCTTAGGCATGGATTGTATTCTTTACATGTTGAATTCCTTTAAAATCAACTTCAAATGCTCCCTTCTCTGTGAAGATTTGATCATTGGTAAAAAACCTTCTTCCTTGGACTTCTCACAACACTTTGCTTTACTTATCCAATGTATTAATTTTATTAGAAAGTAACCTCATTTCTGTGTGGCCTTGGGCAAACCACTTAACCCCATTGCCTTGCAAAAATGAAAAACTAAAAAAAAAATAGAAGACAACCTCATTTTGTGTAGTAATTGTTTAATTCTTCATATTTCTATCCCAAGTAACAAGTACGATGGTTACCATATAGTAGGTATTTAAATTCTTGTTGATTAATAAAATGTTTTTTTTCATTCATGTGTGTTAGTGCCATATCTCCCAATAGATTAAAAGGTAAATATAGGTAAAGACCATGTCTTAAGCTAAACTTTGTATGTTTCTCAATATTTTCTTGGGGTTTTGCATACTTCTATGGGCTTTATCAGTATTCTTGAGTTGAGTTGAATTGGACTGAATTGAATGACTGTTTATAGTCTCACTGTAGTTCCCTTGATCAGACCCACCTTATGAATATTGTGTTCAGTTTTGAGAATCACATTTTAGGAAAGAATTTGATAAAATAGAACAGTTCTAGAACTCTTCCAATGAGCTTACATTTTAATGTAATGAATGCATTCTATTTTAAACAAAGTGTTATGGGAGGTCCAAGGGAGAAGGCTTTTAATCTATGGAAGGAACTGATGAAGTCAATAGAGGGAGAAGCATTTGAAATGCTTTAAAATCTTAAAGGAATTCACCAGGGAGGGAATACATTCTGGAAAAAAGACTAAGACTTTTTTGAAGGGATTAGAGATATTTAACTTGGAGAGGAGACTTTGAAGGTAGTGATCCTCTCTTCTTTAATCTTTGAAGGGTTGTCAAATGGAAGATGGATTAGATCCAGTGGATGAAGGAAATGGAGATGATGATGATGCTCTACCCTATGTGTAGTAAATATTACACTGGATCTGGAAGTCTGAATACCTGCGTTCAAATCTGGGCTGAAACCTAATAACTATGTGACAAGTCATTTAACCTGTATTTACCTTAATTTCTTCATCTTTAAAGTGACAATAATAATAACACCTACTGCCAAGGAGCATTATAAGGATCAAAGGAGATAATATTTGTAGAGTGCTTAGCACATAGAAAGCATTATGAAAGTGCTAGTTATTATAACTATTATCCAGATAATAGAATAGGAGTGTGTGTGTGTGTGTGTGTGTGTGTGTGTGTGTGTGTGTGTGTGTACATTATGAATTGTCTTTCAAGTATTTGAAGGGCTTTATAATATGGAAGAGTTATTTTATATGTCCTTCTTGGCCCCAGGAAGCAGAACTAAGAGGCAAATATTGGCTCGATATCTGGAAGAGCTTCCCAAGAACTAGAGTTTTATCAAAGTGGAACTGACTGCTTCAGAAGGCAATGGATTCTTCCTCACCAGAAGTCTCCATGTAGAAACCAGAAGACAATTTCCTGGGAATATGGTAGATGAAATTCTAGAGTCAGACTGGATGATCTCTGAATTCCTTTCACTTCTGAGTTCCTGAGATATAGAGAAAAGAATAGAAACTAGAGGGAGGTAGTTTGGGTCTCTTCATAAAGAAAAATGCCCTTATGATTAGAATTGTTCCAAAGTAGAATGAGCTACCTGGGGAGGGACTAGAATTCCCCATTCCTGGAGGTCTTCTGGCATAAATTGGATGATTGCTTTTGAGGAATGTTGTAGAAGGAAACCTGCTTCAGGTAGGGTTGGGCTAATGCTCTCTGCATTCACTTCTATCTCAGAGACACAATGATTATGACCATTTTTCTTTTTTTAAAAAAATCATCTTTTATTGATAAGTTTAATGTCACCTTCATTTCTGAATCTTTCTCCCACTGCCTACCTAGTCAGCCAGCCCAGACTTTTAACAAAGACTAAAGAAAGAGAAAACAAAAACTAGTTTATCAAAATCAACCAATACAGCAACAATGTGGGACAAGTTTAATCATTATAATTCTATGACCCATTGTTTATATTCATTGTGCATGTTATTTTTTTTTGTTTCTACTTACTTTGTGTCATTTCTATGGTTATATTTCATAATGGACTATAGTCAGGAGATAGATATTTTTATAATTTTTCATACCTCTCCAGTTCTTCCTGAGCTCATCAAAGTGGCAGCTGATGGCCCTATAATGATTTTGGCTAATTGTTTATGCTGCTGGGTCTAAAAGTCTTCAGGGCCTATAATTTTTGCATAACTCAACCTCTTGGAATATTGTCTTTGACCAAGTCTTCTCTAACATCCTCCAAACATTGTCTACCCTTGCTCTCAGTTCACAGATCACCTTTATTGTGTAGCTGTAGATAAAAAGAAATCATTAAGTGCTTTTTGACTTTTTGATCTGTAAGAGGGAGTAAACAACATGTTAATGAAACTGCAGAGTCGACTGAATTCAGAGCTATTGCAAACAGCAGAAATAATGAAGGCAAACATAAAGATGCTAGAAATATGGTCAGGACATTTTAAAAATTGAGATACGGCTCAGAAAATAAACTAATAATAAAAATCACAGTTGAGAGGGAATGAAGGCCTTAACTTTGAGAGAAGATAATGAGAGATCAGGTAGCAGTTTTAGCTTAATTCATTCCTGGGAGTCCATGTGAATTCCCCTTGAGGGTAATGCCAGTGTGTTTGGTGAAATACTGTTGATGATTTATGAGGGATAATGGAAATTAGGAGATTATAGAAAGAATAGGGAAATGTTTTTCCAGAAAATGGGGGGAAAGGTGTATTATGCTCACTGATAGTCTGATAAACTAATGTTGATTATTGGTATATTTCTAGAATGAATTATTAAATAAATGGTTTATGAACATTTAGAAATCAAATTGCTTGGTAAGAACCACTGTGGGTCAAAATAAGTTATGCTAGTTTTTTTCTTTTTCTACAAGACTGATTCCATCATAGCATTATATTATAGAAATATATATTTAGTACTGGAAACTTTATAGGTAAATACAAACTCACTCATTTTACAGATCTAGAAACTGAGACTCTTCAAGTGAAGAGGTTAAATGATTTCCCCTCTCTCACACACAGAGATGAAGTGCCAAAAATGGGGTTTGAACCCTGGTCTTCTGACTTCAAGTTCAGTATCCTTACCATTTTACTATGTGAACATAGAAAAAAGGAACTAGCCTAGCAAAGGGGCTTATAAAACAACTCTTGTGAATGGTCTCCCCAACTCACTCTTGAGTAAGCTTTGGGGGAAAACTCTCTTTGCATTATAGATAAATCATTCTGCCTATCATTTTATACTTATTTTTGCATATATTTTATATTTACCTATCTATAGACATAGTTTTCCTATAGTAAAACATAACCTTCTTGAGAGTTTTTTTCATTTTTGCTTTTGAATCTCTAGTACATAGCAGATAAATGAATGTATTCTTGTTTAATTGATTTGTATAGTTTCCTTTAGCATCAGAAAATTTTATTCTAGTAAGCAATAAAAATTTTATTTTTATTTGTATTTTGAAATTTACAAAACTCTTTCTTCACAATAACATGTTGTGGTAAGTTGTACAAGAATTATGATCTCCATGTTGTAGGTTTTTGCAGGGCAAATGGGGTTAAGTGGCTTGCCCAAGGCCACACAGCTAGGTAATTATTAAGTGTCTGAGACTGGATTTGAACCCAGGTACTCCTGACTCCAGGGCAGGTGCTTTATCCACTGTGCTACCTAGCTGCCCCATCTCCATGTTGTAGATGAAGAAACAGACTTAGAAAGATACAGTGACCTGCCCAAGGTCACAGAGCTATAACATTTTCAGATCCACAGCTCTTTCTAGAATCAAATATACATCGCTTCTAATAGATTTTCCTTTTCCCTTCTTACTGTCTTATCTGTATTCTTGTTTATTCCTGGAGTTGTGAGTTTCTTAATTTTTTTGAACAAGCTCTAGGCCCTCTCTGTTGGACAACCATTGATGGCATGTGAGTGTGGTGAAAGGCAATACTGAGGAAAATAATTCTTTAATGAGAACTCTCTAAACACATACTGTGGTTCTCCTATATGTTAGAGGCCTAATTCTGTAGTTCTTGGCAGGAAATTCTTTGAATCTGCACAGTTGCTAATGCTGTAGGACTCCACTAACTAAAATGCTCCCTATCCTCCAGAAACAAGCAGTTAATCAATGATATGCCTTTTTGAGGATGTCTTGAGTTCCTGGGTATAACTTTCATTTTCACAGTAGGCATCTCCAAGCTGAACTAAAAGCTAAATATTGGGAAACATTGTTCTCCTGTAGTTTGCTTGAGGGAAAAGAAATTGATTTCTAACCAATGGGGAGAAGTGATTTAACTTGAATACTTTGAGGAGCTGTTTTTTTTTTCATCTGAGACAAAGATCACTCCACTGAGGCAGGTCACAGCTTCTTAGTATATGGTATTCAGTAATTGCTATGTTTTTTAAATACTTGTCTTCTTGTGGCCAACATGGTGGCGAATCCCTCTGCATTTAGGGAAAATGTTTTTAGGATAAGAAGTATGTAAATCGATCAGTAGCATTTATCAAGTACCTATTATGCTGTTGATTGATTTACATGCTTATCTTTTAATTGAGGAAAAACATACAGCCATATTTTTGTTTTGCAGATTAGTTGTGTCTGAGACTCTGTGACCCTATTTGGGATTTTTTTGACAAAAAGAGTGGAATGGTTTGCCATTTCTTTTTCTAGGTTATTTTATAGATGAGGAAACTGAGGCAAACGAAACAGGCAAGTGACTTGCCTGAGATAATACCCCTAGTAAATGTCTGAAGCTGGATTTGATCTTAGGTTGTCCTGACTCCAGGGCCACCTAACTGCCCCTAGGCAGACATTATATTAAAAACAATCATAGAACAGATTCAAAGTACCCTATAATTTATAGTATGGAGGCATTAGGAGCTGGGGGAAGAGGGAGTAGAAAAGGCCTCCTACAAAAGAAAGTGATGCTTGAATTGTGTCTGGAAGTAAATTAGGAATTCCAAGAGGTACTGATGAAGAGGAAAACCATTCTAGGAATAAAGGATTAGTCAATGCAAACATATGGAGATGAGAAATGGAGTATTGTGTAGGAGGGATAGCAAAGAAGTCAGTTTGGTCATATTATATATAGCCCATCAATGGGCCCTTACTTGAAATCATACCAGATTAGGAGGACCTACTGGCTTTTGATAGATCCTTGAAGAACCAAGAGCCTTCTCCAATCCTGATGAGAGGAGCTTTGGCACAAGAAATAGTGATATGTTGTGGATATAGAGATGAACTGATCTCTCTCCATGGACCAGTTTAGCTAAGTTCAGAGAGGTTCATCATCAGGTTGAATGTAGGGGAATGACTATTTCTGCCAGAACAACTCTAAACTCTTGAGGCTTCAAAGATCTATGAAAGAAATCTCCACACAAATAAAATCACAGATGTGTGGTGTATCGAATTATTTCCTCTTGACCCCTTTATATGCACAGAATAATAAAATCCAACATTCTAAGTCTGAATTCTGGGATCAGAACCAGAAATTCTCCAGTGTCCCTTTTCCTTGGTTCTTTTTTGTTTTGTTTAATTCTTAACTGTGGTTTCATTGGATCAGGATCCCTCCCCTCCCTAACCCCATGAAGATGAACAATTCTTCTAATTTATCATCCCAGTTTCCAAGGATCTTAACAAGTTACTTGATTGGTTCATGGTCACCCAACTAGGGTGTATTGGATTGGAGTATGTAACTGACTCTAAACCCAACACTTTTTAGAACTACATAGAAATTAAATGACTTTCCCAGAGTAATATAACTAGTAATGACTCCAAGTTTTGAACTCTTATCCTTTCTTATTTAAAGGATTTTCTAATTCTTATTTAGAAGACTTTCTTATTTAGAAAACTATTCCTTTAGGGGCCCATCAAGTCATGAAATACAGGGGTTAGGTAACAGTTAAAGTTTACCCCAGAACTGGGCTGGGGAAATGCCATAAAAACAAGGTCAAGATGGACTGATATGGTAAAATGTAAAATGTGAGCATACATTATATGATATATTATATGTATACACATACTGGCATATGTGAGCATATAATATAAAGAGGCACATACTCACTGACCACTGACACCATTTGGGTTGCACTCAAAACAGACAAATAATTCTTCACAGCAAAGGGTTACATATAAGACAGTTTTTTTTTGTATGCTCCAGGGAAAACCAATTCTTGTCCAGAGCATTCTGCATATAAGGTTAGACAACACTGGAGCTTGGATAGACACTCAAATTATTGCAGATATGTATCTTTATCTATATATATTACTTATTGATGTAGTTTTCAAAAGAGTTTTGAACCAAACTAAGAAAACTGATGATAGTTTGTGGGTTTATACACACATACATACACATTTGCACACACACGCACAAGTACTAACACATTGAATATTTATGACAAATATCAATAGATGATTGACTGTTCAAAGATTTTATTTTCACTGAATATCTGTGAATTGGTCAATTCAGATCATATCTAATCATTTCTTTTTCCTGAGTCAAAAGCAAACTGCTTTACTTTGACTATCAACTGCAAACAAATGGGCATTTCATTTGGGGAATATAAATCCTTCATCTATCTATCTATCTATCTATCTATCTATCTATCTATCTATCTATCTATCTATCTATCTTTCTATGTATCTCCATCCACATATGGGAGGTGTAGCCTATGCAAAGCATGTATACTAGAGATGATGAAATGACATGTGAGGCAACAGAAAGCAGAATCCTTTTCAACATAGAGTCTATGAAAGAAATGTGCAATCAGCATAGACCACTAGACTGGAGTCATTTAGAAAGTACTTTAAAACCTAATGGAGGAGCTGTATTTTATCTAAGAGGTCATGCAGAGTGAATAAAGTAGAGCCCAGGTATTTTGAAAATTTAAAAAATTGTTGTGGAGGTATTCAAGCAGATTAAGCAAGGTTTGGAGTCTTTCAGCAAAAAAAATGGGACTCTGGCATTTACTTTAAATGCAGACAATTTACTGTTATTTTTCCTTCTCCTTGTTTCTTTGACTTTTTTTGTGAGTGAACTGCTAAAATGTAGGTCCCAAACAGTGAAGAAGCCTTAGGAGATGAGAAGGAAAGATCAGTAGATGATCTGGAAGAGTTGAAGCTGAAACCCAGCGGACAGGATAGCGATCAAGTCAGATCCTTGCACATCCTTTGACCAGTCAGAGTTGATGATTGAAATTTGTTGCTAGGAGCCATAGCTCTCAGTGAAAATTTCCCTATAGAATACAGTATTTACTCTTCTTGAATGAATTTGGACAGAAATGACTGAATGCCCATCTCTGCTATGCCTTGAAAGCAAGTATCTTCATATATTTTTGAAGGCCTCTGAGGAACCAGGGTTAGATTTGGCCTTCCTCACCTGCCTCTTCCCACCCCACACCCAAATAAAGCAAAACTTGGTGGTGACTAAAGAAAGACAGATTTTGACTCAATATAACAATGAGCACAAGAGATGACTGCTTTGGAATATAGACACTGATGGATTTCAAGTGACAGCTGAATAACTACTAATCAGTGACTTTCTAGACAAAGTTCAAGCTTCTGGTAGAGGTTGTGGCTATTTTATGACTCAACTTTTTTTTAACATGTAGACAATATTTTATTAAGTATCCAGTTATAGAATGATATTTAATGGCAACAGAAGAAGGTGGTAGTGTGGATATAAAAGTATCCTTAGAACCAGAAAGACCTGAGTTCAAATTCTGTTTCTGATACAACTTGATTGTGTAAACATGGGTAAACCACATCTCCACACTTGTAGGCAACTCTGTAACACTCTAAATTGCAGAACAGGTGCTGATCTATATTGGTAAAGGGAGTTTCCTATTCCTATCACCCATCCTCTGTCTGTGTCTCTCAACAAGGATGAAGCATTCATTTTCCCTTCCATCTCCCCTTTCTGCTCTCTGCCCCCCTTCCACAATCCACTGGGAAAAAAGATAGATATAAATACACAAATCTATATAAAAGCACAGTTTTCAGATTCGATTATTTTGATTTTTGATGTAGCAGTGACATGAGAAATTCATTTGTAGTCTGATTTTGTATTTTACTCAGATACCTACTAGGTGTGTGAACTTGGGCAAGTCATTTAACCTCTGTGAGCTTCAGTTACTCATCTCTCAAATGGGGATATTAATAGCATCTGCATTGTAGAGTTGTTGTGAGGATCAGATAAGATAATGCCTGCCAAGCACTAGATAAATATTAGTTGTTGTTATCTTTATTTCATAATCATCATCATCTCAATTCAGAAATATGGGACAACAGGACTTAAAATAAAAAGGATACTACCTGTTTTTAAAACCACAACTATTTATTGGTCTAGTCAGATTATAGAGTTGAAAACTCTTTCCCCAAACTGCTTTTTAATTTGTTGTACTTTGGGGACTTGGATGTCAAGAAGGTTTCAAAATTAATCTGGATCACAATTCAGATTTATAACAGAGAAACCAAGGGTTATTATTAAATTTTGTCAGTAAGAGTAGAAGTAGAGGAAGAGGACACAGGTTAAATTCTGAATTCAGTTGCTTATTAACATGTGAGATTGTGCAAGTTAGTAAATCTCTCATTACATCATTACCTCATTACCTTCCACACCTTTAAATGAGAGGTTGGACTAGAGATTCCCTTGTTTTTCATCTGTAAATTGAGATGGAGTTGGAAATGGCAAGTCACTCCAGTATCTTTGCCAAGAAAACTCCAAATGGGGTCATGAAGAGTTGGACATGGCTGAAATGATTGAATAAAAAGGTCTTCTCTAGATCTAAATCCTATAGTACGATCCAATGAACAGAATAAGTGCTTTGCCCAGGATTTGGAGATTACAAATGCATCTCACCTGGCTGATCCTCAAACTCTTCCTCAAGGACAGAGTTGGGTGACAAAAGAGTAGAGGAACTCAACCAGAACTCAAATAGGGCTTTACCACCTTGTTCTTCATTCCCTGAATGTGGTTAAGGTGGAATATAACATTTTAAAGATCAGCTTCCTTGAAATCCTTGGTGGTTTCTTCATAAATAATATATCACAGCACTGCATATTATATCATTGAAAAATCTAGATGCTCCTTCAAATATGACTTTCAGAAGTAGCAGTAATATAGGAAAAAGCCTGAAATGACTTGAAAATTAGGACTTTGTGTTTGAATACTGGGTCCTATTAGCTGGATGACTCTGGACATTTATCACTAATTCTTTTCCTTACTAATGCCTTCAGCTATGAGTATGTCCTTCCCATCAAATTACCTTGTATTTACTTTATGACTATATTTATATAGATTATATATAGTTAATGAATGTATATGCTTATGTGTGCATATATGCATGTGTGTATGTGGGTCCTTTGTTCTCAAAGAAGACAATGACATCAGGAAGATGATACCATGACATGAACATGAATTGGATTTAAGTGAGGGGGAGCTGTGCTAAGTCATCAGGTTTACTTTCTCTTCTGGTGTCTTCTGGGTCCAGTGGACAGTTATGAATCAGGATAATTAGAGATGGCCCTGGATATAAGGTAATCAGATTAAATGACTTACCCATGTTCACATAGCTAATAAGTATCAAGTGCATGGATTTGAACTCAGGTCCTTCTAACTCCAGGGATGGTGTTCTATCCACTATATTACCTAGTTGCTCCTGTAGAAACATATATTATATATAGCATATTTGTATACTTAGCATAGTGTATACTTATAAATACATACAAACAAAAATATACATACACACTTATAATTAGACAAATAATTTTCCTGATAAACTGCAAGATCCTTTAGGACTATTTTGTTTTTGCCTTTGAATCTCTAGTGCAGGGGTGGGGAAACTTTTTTCTGTCAAGCACCAAAATTTAAAAAAATAGCCTGCCATATTTGGTCAAAAAATTAAATTAATTCAACCCTAAAAAGCTCCTAGATTTATTGAATTTCAAGTCCCACCTGTGACTTCCTTGGCAGCCTTTTATCAAATGACTTCGTGGTCCTTACCATAGACCCATGGACTGTACATTTCTTGCTCCTGCTCTAGTGCTTGCTCTATAGGGAATTCTTTTTTTTTTGAGGTTTTTGCAAGGCAAACGGGGTTAAGTGGCTTGCCCAAGGCTACACAGCTAGGTAATTATTAAGTGTCTGACACCGGACTTGAACCCAGGTACTCCTGACTCCAGGGCTGGTGCTTTATCCACTACGCCACCTAGCCGCCCCTTCTATAGAGAATGCTTAAAAAAAATTGGTTGATAGACTTCTTCACATGTTTTAGAGACAGAAGAGACTTTAGTGATTATATAGTCAAGCCCTCTCATTTTACATTATCAGGCAACTGAAACTCAGAGAAATCAGGAGACTTACCCAGAAGCATACATGCTGTAAGCCACATGTTAAAGGTTTCTTCATTTCAAATCCAGTTCTCTTTCTACTACCAGTTAGTTCTTGGAGTCTCAGTTTCTTCTGTAAAATGCATAATAATATATAGTGCTGAGGATGTCCCCTTTTACAAGTGGATTCCCCAGAGGAAAAAACTACCCAAGGATCAAGGCACTCTGTCGGTGCTACCCACTGAAAAACCATAGATCAAAAGTCTAATTAGGTGTTTACTTTTGCTAGTCATCTAGAGGATACATTAATTCAAAACAAACCTATTTATTAAAAAGCAGTTCAAATAAAATGATGAGAAAAACTTTTCAATAAAAGCATGTTGCACATATCCGACAGGTTCCTATACCAAACAGCACTTCCACTGAAAGAGCTTAAACTCTTTGAGAAGAAGTTTGTTTAATTGTCTTAGTGATCCTTCAGGTAAACATTGGGCTAAGTGATCTCTTGTGTTCCTGGTACATGGTAGGAACTTAATAAATGCTTATTGATTGATTGACTGGGAAAGGCACCTGCACAGAGGATTCACATGACTTGGGGATATACAAGAAGAAGCAGATGCCAGGGACTCATATGTCCAGGATATGCATGTGAAAGGTATACATGTAGCAAGTGTGTGTCCAGGATAAATGGGCTGCTGATATCCCCTGGTGATGCAGCACCATGCTATAAGCATAGGCACTTTCTCTAAAATATAAATGTGTTTCTATATTGCACATAAATTGTGTATATATATTCAATATATATGTGAATGCATGTTAGCTATCATTATTATTACATTAGCTCTGTCAGTGCCAACATAGCCTTCTTTTTATAAGTAGGCATTGATGTTTATTTATTTCATAACTGAATTAATGAATTAAATCCTAGTGAGCACACTAGGATTTTTTCAAACCTTTCTTTAATGCAAGCTATTATTAGCATTTTCTCAGTTTAGAGTTGCTTTTTTGATCAATTCAAACAACTTGGCCCATTGGTGTCAATCTCTGGAAACTACAACTCTGTGCCTAGACCAGGATTTCCTTATACACTTCAGGGGGTTTATCAAGTCTCCACCCCCTGTGAACTCTCCAGTTGGTGCAAGAGAAAATGATGGCAGCTGTTTCCTGAGGAGCACATCCTTTCCAGTGGTCCTGGGACTTTGGTGTTCTATCACTTCGTTCTGCTGAGGCTGCAGAATAGGGAAATGCCATCAGTCCCAAGAGGGTCTCTTTGAAAGGACAGGATTTTAGAAGCTCTCCTGTGGTCCTTTGTACCAGGATAATAGCTTACTATAGTCACTGGTTGTATTGTGTTTGCTTAACATTTGGGTTTCTGCCAGGTAATTTGCCTATAAGCTATGCATAGAAGAATAAAGAAACCATCCATCTAAAGTATTCAGATTTTGGCCTTAATTAAAATGCAAAATAAATATGTAAAGGCTAAAGTGCATGAATTATATATATATAAGGGTGTCTATATTAAAATAGGCTTTCATGGAGAGGCACGACTGTGTTGATGGCAAGAGAGGAAGTGTGTATGCAGTCCGATGAAGGCAATATAATTACAGCAGCCTGTGTTCAGTAAGATTGGAAACAGATCTATTGTCAGAAAATGAATCCTTGTCTACAGCCCTCATTCCAGCTCCTTCACAGATTTCTTTCCACCTTAGCTAAGGAAAGGATTAATCCTGACCCTTGTTATTTAAATTGCTCCCCGGGCCTAAGAAGCAGGCCTTTAGTCTTTTCAAATCCTTCACCTGCCACAAGAAATAAAGCCTTTTCTATCCATAGCTTCAGCAGAACGGGCCCTTCCTCGTTCACCTCAAATGCCCCACCATTGAAAGCCCGAATCTTGTAGGCCAAATCTAGTCAGCTACCATTCTTAAGTTTGATTGACAAGCCTCAACTAGAAAACAAAAGTGGAGACAGGGTCTCAACAGTTTCTCCGTAGCTCACATTTGTGGTGCTTTATGGTTGACAAAGGCTTTTTTCACAAGGAAGAGGTTGAAATGAGCATCCTTATTTTAGAGCTGAGGTGTTGATAAATGAGGGGACTTGGCCAAGTTAGAAGTGCACACCTCCTCCTCCTCCAAATGTGAATGTTTAGGAACTTCCATTCAGGGCCCAGGGGAGAGATATTGCAGTATTTCAATTCAACAAGTGCTTAAAAAAAAAACAATGGCAAAGCATTGCATAAAGATGGGTAAGTTTAATTCACTTTAATTCAAGTCAAAATAAAGTATTTATTAAGGGTAGGGATTAATTGGTAAATGTTTTAACAACAGACTTACAGTAGGGAAAAATGTGTAGATGACAAATTTAAGCTACATTATTCTTTCTTAGGTCTTCTGTTGTTCAGTCATTCGCTTATTTTCCCTTTCATTCTTGTCTCTGTGATCCCATTTGGAATTTTCTTGACAAAGATAATGTAGTGGTTTGCCATTTTCTTTTCTAGTTCATTTAATAGATGAGGAAAGTGAGACAACTAGGATTAAGTGACTTGACCAAGGTTATACAGTAACTGTATGAGGTGGGATTTGAATTCAGATCTTCCTAACACCAGCAGTATGCTGTATCCATTGCTATCTAATTTGCCCTTTCTTTAGTATAGAAATCCCTAAGATAATAAATCAAATCCTGTAGCTCTTTGCTGATTTCTGAGGTATGAATCCCTACACTTAAAATTCAACAATTAATTCTTGCAAGCTGATTAAAGCTATCACTAGCATGCTACTGATTATCTCAACAGGTAGTTGAGGATTCTGTTGAAATGAAACACTGTTCTTGGAATAAAGAGCTTGTGACTAGATGACATTGAATAGAATTCTTAAGTTTGGAGTCAGGAAGTCCTGAGTTCAAATGATTTCTCACATATACATTAGCTCTGTGACTCTGGGCTAGTCACTTAATTTCTTGTTTATCTCAGTTTAATCATGTATAAAACGAGAATAATAATAGCACTTGAATCCCAGATCTGTGAGGATAAAAGGAGATAATTAAGATGCTATATAAATGCTAATTATCAACATCATCACTACCATTACTCTTATTTTTATCATTACTGAGAGGCTACACCATTTAAGAGAATCACAGAATCATAGGTTCAGAGTTAAAAAGGACTTTAGAAACATCTAGTCCAACTTCTTCATTTAACATACAAGAAAAATGAGACCCATAGAGATAAAGTAGTAGGAGAAGAATATTAGGTATACTAATACTAGACAGGTTTCCCATAGGAGGCAGCACCTGAGTTGAACCTTGAAAGAAGCTGTTTTCTAAAGTTCCTTCAACTCCATAGAGATATGAGTTGTAATTCTTCATCTAAATTAACACTGTCTCTAAGCCCCCAAAGCTTCTTTACAGCTCTAAATCCATCTGTTGTTATTATTTAGAGTTTGCTTGGACTTTTCTTCTGGAATGACTTTCAGCAACTATGGACACATTCTTTTAAGAAAGACCTCACTGCTGTTCGTTCAGTTAGCAAACAATTTTTCACAGGAAAGGTCCTTCGCAATCACTTAGGTTCAACACTTCTATCTCATTCCAATTTTACCCAAAAGAAAATTGAGGCTCAGAGAAAGGTTAAGTGATTTCCTTATCATTATAGTGCTGAGAAGAAAAAACTGGAACTCAAACCTAGGTCACAAAATTTAATCCTTAAAAAAATGGACTTGCTTTTGGAAGCAGCTGATTGATGTAGGAGATAGAGCTTGGGGTTAAAAGACTTGGATCCTAATCCCAGTTCTTCTACTTATAAGTGGTGACCTAATAACCTAATATCTCTGGGTATGATGACAATTTGGTGCAGGGACTAGAATACTAGCTTTGGAATTAGGAAGATTTGGATTCAGATCTTTCCTTTGCCACTTAACCATGTACGTGTCCTTGGACAAGTAACAATCTCTCTGACTTTAGATTTCTAATTAATAAAATGAGGGAATTGGACTAAATACCTCCTAAATCCTTTCCAGCTCTCAATTTGTGATCCTACACCTTGCCCCATGAACTTCAAAGATTATTATGAGGTACAAATGAAATGTCTCTGAAAACATTTTGTAAACACCAAAGCATATAGAAGGGATTTCTATGAGCTTGAGTTATCAAGTGATTCTTTTGACCAATTAGATTTTAGAATTTTTGGTTCCAACTAGGGACTATAAAAGTTCTCCTTTCATCTGTCTTTGTCTATCTGCTTGTCTTCCTCTATCTATGTGTGTATGTGTCTATTTGTCTATCTACCTGTCTATCTACCTGTCTATCTATCTATCTATCTATCTATCTATCTATCTATCTATCTATCTATCTATCTACCTCCCTACCTCTCTATCTCTGTACCTCTCTATCTCTTTACTCCTCTATCATCTTCCTATCTCTTCTTCCTCATGTGTCATTGCTTATTTGACATACCAGAAGGAAATTTTCCATTTCCTTTTTCTTCATGTAGTGTGTCTTGTCAGATATATTCACATATATGCTATATATATTTTCACATGTATGAACAGATACAGATTGTTAAGAAGTATGAAAAGTCATCTTTGAAATTTTGCTTTCAGTTCTTCAAGAAAGAATTTGATTCCTTCCTAGAGGGGAGCATGAGATTAGATTCATAAAGCTAGACCACTTAGCTCTCCTCAGAGAGGGGTTAATGGATGAGAATAATAATATCTGCATTCCTAAATATTGCTAGTTCAGGCAAAATGATTTTTAGGTTCAATATACTTTCCTGGTTACTATCTATCTCTTAATGGGGAAAAGAGTGTCCCAAGTTATATTTGAAGTTTTGATTCTCTTTCTATGAAATGCCAGTTTTACAAAGACCATCAAAAATAATGAATAGCAAATGAACCTACTTTTCAAAGCTGATAGCAAATAGAAATAAGCTATGCAAATTCATCTATATCAGATAATACACATTATTAATTAAGCCTTTGGTTCATGTCCTAATGTTCCTTAGGTATATCATTCTGTGATTCTGACAAAACAATAATACAAAGAAGGAACCCATTTCTAGGCTATTTGTTCAGTTGTTTTACACCTGTGACCAATTTTTTATGAATTCATTTGGGGTTTTCTTGGCAAAGATACTGGAATGGTTTTACAGATGAGAAAATTGAGATAGAATTAAATTACTTTCCCAGGTTCACGTAGCTCATATCTGGTACTGGATTTGAACTCAGGTCTTCCTGAATACAGGTGAGAGAGTCTATCCACTGGACTACCTAGCTGACCTCTTTTAGACTACTATTATGACATAAGTAATAATGATAAAAGTGTTGGCTTTAGAGAAAAACTGGGAAGATCTACATGAAGTGATGCAGAGTGAAATGAGAAGAAACAATTTATACAAATACAATTCATATAAGAACAATTTTTTACAGTGTTAAGAATTATAAAGATAACCAATTCTGAAAGATTTGAGAATACAATGGCTAATGATAATTCCAGAAATTTAGCAATGAAGAATGTCACCCATCTTCTGACAGAGAGATGATGGACTTAAATGACAGAATTTTCAGATATAGTCAAATGTGGGAATTTATTTTGCTTGACTGTGCACATTTGTTACAGAGGTTTTGATTTTTGATTTTTCATTTTCAATATGGGGCAGGTGAGAAGGGAAAATAAATTCTTGTCAATAAAAAAAAGAAAATTAAATGAAGAATAAAAGAAAGTACCAATTTCTGAATAGATCTTCAACAGCATCACCCCTCACCTTAATATGTCAAATTATATAACCTTGGGCTTTGGAGATCATATTATTCTCCCAAAATCCTATGAAAGTTCCAGACAGCTTTTATTTCCTGGTGGTGTTGGATTCATTCCATTAGACTATGTAACATGAACAGACTTGGTGACATTTCAGCTGGAAAATTTGACAAAGACTGTTTTCTTAAAAAAAAAAGTTACAGAAATTGTGATGTGTGACAAGAGAATTCCTTCACCAGTTACAGAATGATAAAGGTCAGGTACTGTTACTCAAGTCTTGTTTGCAAATAAAATACCTTGCTAACTAGAGTATGTCAGAAACTTCACTGACCCATCTTGCTGACAAATATTTTGACAGAGTTCACAAATCGAATGATTGTTATTTACCTGTTTTAGTTCACATAGAACACTTTCTCCCAATTGATTCTTAGTCTCCTCATCCCCATACCTATAACTAAAAGAATGGAAGAGGATAGACAGATCAGCTAACCTAGAATCAGTGCAAGTAGGCATTGTTTATCTTTATTCCTAGAGAACAGAGGAGATGATATTATTCTGGGCACTGTGATTACCATATATTCAAAAACATAAGAGGCTGGCCAGTACAAGGCACCCCATAATTTGGGAGTGATGGAACCAAAATAATCTCTGCTTGATTACCGCTTGTGAACTGTGCATACCAACTTTTAGACTTCAAAGCACTGAAAATTACAAGATCACATATAAGCCTCTTTGGTGATTTCTTTCAACTGTCCACGAATAAATTTGCTTGGGCTTTTATTGGAGGCATTTTTTTTTGCCTACATTATTACTGAGCCTCTGTGATTTTGCAAGCAATTCAGCAATTCCATGATCTCTCAATAACCCAACCCTTTGGTGGAAGAAATGTTTTTACCTGTAAAATGAAACTACTGAAAAATTATAAACTATATGTTTCTGTGCAAAGGCTGCTGCATCCTTTTTATCCAAAAGAGTCTAACAGTTTTGATAGCTTTAATTGGGTCCCTGAAGTAAAATTATTTCTGGGACAACTGGGGCATATTTCTGAAAACGTGGCAGAATCTGGCCTTCAGGAAATTTCTTTTAATTCAAATATATCAAAATCACTTGCTGTTTACATAAAAACTATTCATAGAGGATTTTATCTGGTTAAGATGTAATTGTATACAGAGAATTAATTATACATAGAATGACAATTTAAAATCCAGAGATAGCATCTAGTGCCTTCCCTCTGAGATTACCTTCAATTTACCCTTTATATAGCTTTTTGTATTCATTTGTTTGCATGTCATCTCCCCCATTAGACTGTGGGCTCCTTGAGGACAGGGACTGTCTTTTGCCTTTCTTTGTATCTTCAAGGTCTAGCATATTGCTTGTCACATAGTAGGACCTTAAGAAATAGTAACTGACTGGTTTAGGCTCTTGAGCAAATATAACTGTTGGGGGAGTGTGTAGAGATTTTAATTTTAGTTTCACAATTTGAATCCATAGAATTCTAGAATATTAGAGTTGAGAGGGGGGCCTCAGTTCATTTCGTTCAGATCTAAATTGTGTTGTTTCCTACAGCATCTCTAACAAGTGATCCTCCAAACTCAGAAAACCACTAGTCATGGGAAACTAGAGATGATTTTGTTATCATTTCTACCCACTGACCCTAGTTTTTGACTTTGAGGCCAAACACAAGAAGTCCACATATCAGTCCTTTAGATCTCTGAACACTTCCTCTCCTCCCCTCCTCCTCTCCTTATCATCTCTCCCCTCACCACCCCCCATTTCCTCAAATTGTCTTTTCTTTAACCATTGACCTAGTGTCTTTCCTTTAAAAAATTTTTTTTAAATTTAAGGCAATGAGGTTAAGTGACTTGGCCAAGGTCACACAGCAAGGCAATTATTAAGTATCTGAGGTGGGATTTGAACTCAAGTACTCTTGACTCCAGGGCTGGTGCTCTATCACTGTGCCATCTAGCTGCCCCTGAACCTAGTTGCTTTCTAAAGCAATGGTATAGTAGGAAGTACCCTGAACTTGGAACTCCATACAGAAATAAAATAAACTTTTTCAATATGCTGTGGATTCCCCCTCATTAGAGATCTTTGAGTAAATCCTTGATTTTCACTTGTCAACCATTGTATATTATAGTAGGTTTCCATTTGTCTATAGATTGGATAAGATGGCCATTGAAGCCTCTTTCAACCCTGATATGGAATTAGTATTGATTCTGAACCACTTAAATTCAATTCTGATTCTATCTTTAACTAGCTTTATGACTTTCGGTGAGTCATTTATACCCATTTTAATTGATTTGGAAACTGAGATTCAAAGAACTAAATACTTAACAAAAGTATTTTATAAATTGAAAGTTATTCTAAGCATCACATTTTATTAGGATCAAACTAGAACATTCTATAAAAACACTAGGGGTTTAAATTCAGCAATGCTTTGCTTCCGTCTCAGCAGGAAAGAAAAATTCTAAGCACATGCTTGCTGGGATGGATTTGCTATAGTAAATTCATGTAATCCTGAGTAGCTTGCAGTTGTGTGGTACCAATTCAGTGAGGCCATGGTGTGGGGAAAGCAGGAACAAATCAGTTTTATCTATCAATAAAGAACTCACCTCCAGTGAAATCCCACACAATGTGAAAGGGTTTTCAGATGCTGTCAGACAACCTAGACAAGTCCAGGGGGGGATAGACTCTGATGAGGAAGTCCTTCCTAAAACTAACTCTTTTCCACTCCACCTCTCTTGCCATTCTCTGCTGTCAAGATTTGTCGCTAGATAAATGTGTTGTGGATTAGCAAAGACAGTTTAGAAAAACCTATGGATCTTCAATTGGGACAGATACTCTAGTGATTCCTGTTTATGTGGCTGATGAGCAGGTAGACAACTTCATGGGGTATGATTTAAAGGTACTGGGAAAGTTTCTTCTCCTCATACAACCTCTCCCATTGGATCTGTCATTGTTCTAGAAATTCCCATATGAATCATGGAAATTCAAAACTGAAAGGGATTATAGATCATATAACAGGAAGTAAGAGAGGATTCAGAGGACATCTAGTCCAGACCCTTCATGTAACAGATATGGAAACAAAAGCACCAGAGGAGAAATGAATTGCTCAGTATCACATAGCTAGTTATCAAAAAAGTATGTTTGCTCTCTCAGCACTTTACTCTGTGAACTTGTTGACTGAGGACCAGACACTGGGTTCCTCACTGTTTCAATCATATCTTAGTGTGACTAGTTTAATATTATTGTCTTTTGGTTATTATTACTATGTTTTGTTTAATATTATCAATGTTACTGGAAAACATTAAAAAAAAACCTGAAAAGGAAAACTGCTTTCTTTGAAATCAAATCATTTACACTTATAATAAATCAATGATGTGGTTAAGTGTTCACATGTCCTGCTTCTGAATTTTCTTTCATCTAGGGCAAGTCACCTAACTTCTTTATATCTCAGCAGCCATATTTTGTAGATGGAATCCCTATTCGTCTAGATTTGGTTGTTTCATTCTTTCATGCTTTGGTGAGTCTGCAAGTCACTGATGTGAATTCTCCCTCCAGAGATGCAGCACATAATCTATCCATCTTTGCCTTTGTGAACATATTTCCTGCTAATCTTCAATATTGGGTTCTCCTAGGCCTTTGCTGAGGCCTTTTTTTTCTAGATCTCTTGCTTTAAATGAATATCAATGGAACATAAGACTGTCACTGACTGACAGCACAAGCTATCTGTCAATCAACTAATCATCAATCACTTGCTAGGCACTTATTAAGTGCCAGGGACTATACTAAGTACTGGCCATACAAATACAAATAGAAAGAAATATAGTCCCTTTCATCAAAGATCTAGCATTCGAAAGGATAAAAACAAAACATAAAAGGAAGGGGTGAGGGGAAAAAATTATCCACAAGAGGAACATGGTAAAGAAAGTCAGGAGAATAGCCTGGAGAGGAATGAAGACAAGGCTGACCTAAGCATTCTCCCTTGAATGAAAGTTCTGGAAGGAAATAAGCAAGAGGAAGAAGCCACAGGGGTGGAGGTGCTTAGAGCATTTAATAAACTCTTGTTATCATCAATTAACAAACATTTCCTTCTATTCTAAATTCCTAAATTTTATTCTGAAATTCCTTCCTTATCATACTGGTGCTAAGTTCTAAGGATTCAAAGAGAACAAATGAGCTAAAATTCCTTAGTTTTGCTATTTGACTAATCTTCCCCATCTCACCCCAATCATCTCTCTCTCTCTCTCTCTCTCTCTCTCTCTCTCTCTCTCCCCCTCTCTCTCTCTAATGACATCTTTTATTTTGCTACTCTTGTAATATCTTCATCTGAAATAAATTTGTGTATATTATCTCTATGTATATACATATGGAGAGGGGGAGGGGGGTATATGGTAGATTCAACATATATATACACACACAGAAATATACACATTTTTATTCTGAGTCTATATGAATCTATCTATCTATCTACTTATATGTAGCAACTAGATGGCACAGCGGAGAGAGCACCAGACCTGGGGTCAGGAAGACCTGAGTTCACATCCAGCCTCAGATATTTACTAGCTACGTAACCCTTAGCAAATCACTTATTCCCTTTTGCCTCAATTTCTCAGTGGCAAAATAAGCTGTAGAAGAAAGTGGCAAACCAATCTAGCTTCTTTGCCAAGAAAACTTCAGATCGGCTCACAGAGTCAGGCACAAATAAAATGACTGAACCACTACAGCAAAGCAATATATTTATTTAGCAGCCTGGTTGCACCCATGTACCTCTCCATTACCTTTTGTTCTTCCAACCTTCCAATTGCTCAAATTATAACACACAAAGATTATCAAGATAAATTCTTTTATTAAGTGATAGGACATTAGATGACTTAAAAGTCAAAGAAGGAGGGGACAAGGAAGGATGGGAAGTAGGAAGTCAAGCTACTTCCCATCCTTCCTTGTCCCTTCTTTCTTTGACATGGTTCATTGAAAATAACTTTAACCTTTCTTTGACATGGTTCATTAAAAATAACCTTAACCAATGCTAAAAATTTCTCATTTAAGGGTAGGAAATTATTTTTTCCCCTGTTTAGACACTTAATGGGAAGCAATTGACATGGTAACTTTCTCCAAGACTCAGAGTTACCAGGAAAGAAGAATTGTGAGAGGTTCGATTGAATTCAGGTCTTCTTGATTCCAGAATCAGCTTCCCATACACTATAGCATCCAGATGTATATCTAAATGTGCTAATAAAATGACCAACAGATTATTGATGTCACTCTAAGTGGTAGTCTCATGGAACTGGCCCATTCAACGTTGTATTGCTTCATCATAATAGTTACTTACAGCTTTCTGAATAGGTATTTGGGTATAAGCATTCCCCCACATGTTTTTGAGATGGAGGAGTTACTTGTAACTAACCCTCACTTTTTACTCCTCCTCCTTCTTCCAGGATTTCCCTTCCAGGACAATCTATGAACAATTACAAAAGCCGTTTACACAGTTCATGCCTCAACAGCCAGTGGGATCCTGGAAAAGTATCTATCTTCATGGTCAACTTGACTCAGTGTCAAAATCCAATGTGGTGTTAAAAAGGTACCATATGGTCAAGAGGGAACCTTAGAGAAAATCTATTTCAAACCCTTTATTTTATAGATGAAAAAATTTGAAGCCCAGAAACTTCTGAGTTCAAGTTAAGTGACTTGTCCAAGGATATCCAGGTAATGAGTGAAAATGTGTATAATTCTTCTAAGACTTGAATTATGTTTTGCTTATATTTGCTCCTTTCTCAGTGCCTAACTCAGAGACTTGCATTTAGTAGAAACTTGATAAATATTTCTTCCATTAAATTGATTGTAGTGGGTACTTCAGGACAGAGAAGAGAGAGGCAGTTTGGGTTTTGAACTGACATGATTTGACAGTGACCCCTTTTAAGTTGAATTGACTTCCTGCTAGTGATTCTTTAGTTCTAGGGCTTTAGGCTTCAGAATGAATGGGCACTCACATGAGCATTTATATTTCAGG
Organism: Macrotis lagotis; assembly: GCF_037893015.1. NCBI lineage: Eukaryota > Metazoa > Chordata > Mammalia > Peramelemorphia > Peramelidae > Macrotis > Macrotis lagotis. The sequence continues at coordinate 260,075,361 of NC_133658.1, read as the reverse complement.
ACCTTCGAGACCATAGTCAGACCTGTTTATTTATTGTTTTAGAACAAATCTCGGGCAGATAGCTTAGGGAAGCAAACTAGGAGGGGCATGTGCTTTTGAACTGATGGATAAATTTTGGTTTTGTTTATAAACAAAGAGAATTATAGGTTTCCCCCCCATAAATTGTTGTTCAGAAGCTGAGGTGCCAACTTGATCAGAGCTTAAATTTCTTCCGTTTTCAATTTGATTGGCCTTGTGTTATGCTACTGATTGTACTTTTACACTGTGTTTATGCCAGACTGTTGTCACACACACACACACACACACACACACACACACACACACACACACACAATTGGTATTCTTACTGCCCAGCTGGGGAACTAACAAAGATTTCTCCTGGCAATTTCAGTTCCACTGAAAAGCACCCTGTATTTGGAAATTGTACAAAGCCCTGTATATTTGATCTCTTGTAGCCTCTCAGTAGGTTTCAAAGGTAGATTAAACTCACCAGACAGGTTGTCGATAGAACATAAAATATGAATGAAATTGTAATTTTGTGGTAGGTCTTGGATATGTAACTATATCATATCATAGCTACATCACACCTGGGAGGATTAGGTGAACAGATCTATGTCAATGTGTGCCTTGTCTTTCTTTGTTCCAGTTCAATCAAGAAAAACTCAATAAAATTATGAACATGGTGAAAAGTAAAAAACTGAGCATCCAAGGAGCCTTGGAGTTGACAGAAAAAGAGAAGGGCCCTGAAGAGGAAGGGATGGAATTGAATGACCCATTGGTAAGATTGTGTGTTGAAGTTTGGAATTTATGGATGCAACATTTTGGCATTTTGTGTTTAATTTATGTTATAATAAAATTAATCTTTTATGAACAGATTTTTATAGTGATGTCAATAATCTGTTGGTCATTTTATTAGTACATTTAGATATACATCTGGATGCTGTAGTGTATGGGGAGCTGATTCTGGAGTCAGGAAGACCTGAGTCCAAATTGAAGCTCTCAACATTATTAGCAAGATGATCCTGAGTTAGAGGCAGGGTTTATAAATATTTATTAATCACCTCTTTGAACCAGAAATTGTGCTAAGGTGGGAAAGGATACAAAGAAAGACCTAGGATAGTCTCTGTCCTCAAGTACTTCACAATCTAATGGGAGGAGAAAATATGTGAAAGAAGTGAAAAAGAGGGAGGTGGAGGTTAACTGAGAACAGAATGTAATGAAGTCATGAAGCTGGAGAGGGTAATGATCTGAGAATATTTGAGTTTCTGAGCTGATTTCATCTTACAAAGTGATGAATCTTTGGGGATGATGAAGTCCAAGAAAGCATTCAGATAGGAAATTATGGTTACATCAGCTAACCTCTGTCTGCTCCAGTTTTCCTATCTGTGAAATGGGGATAATAGCACTTCTATCTCAGGGTTATTGTGAGATCAAATGAAATATTTGTCAAGCATTTTGCAAATTATAAAACACTAAAAATTCTTCCTCAAAGCTTCAGTGCAATTTTAAGCTATTAAAGCTTACAGTTTTACTAAGACTTTGAGAATTAATCTGGGATTTAATTGGTAATGGTAACACCTAGACAAGGATAGTGCTACCAATATAAGTCAGCACCTAAGTTGTAAAAAAGGTGCTGAGTTGTATTGATAGCAGTATTGTCACCTAGGTGCTACCTTTACCAATTAAATCCCAGATTAATTCTAATTGTAATAGTGCATATCCAGTAGTGGTATTTAATTCTGATTTTTTCACTCTATATTTTTTCTCACAGACATTTTCATATTTTTGTAGAGTTAGAATTAGTGAGGGAGGTAGGGCAAGTATCATGCTCCTCATTTTATTATGAAGATGAGGCTCAAAGGGTTGAAGTAACTTGCCCATGTCTCCCAGCTAGTGAGTGACAGAAGGCCTACTCGAACAAGGGTCTTTTGATTCCAAGTTCTGTGTTCTTTGTATTACTCTGCTCTGTGCCTCTCTAGATACCATTGTACTGCCATGCTGCCATCTGTTTAGCCACTGGACATTGAAATTGTTTCAAGCTTTTTTTTTCCTTGAAGAGGGAGGCTCTTGAGAGTTCTTTATGCTTTCTTTCTCTTGAATCTAGGAGGGAATGAGTACTAGGCTATTTTTGCCCACATCTATTAGTTAAAAATCTAGAAATGAGTCATATTAATTTAGATGTCCTGAGAAATCTCTCTCTCTCTCTCTCTCTCTCTCCATCTCTTTTTTTTCTCTCTCTCTCTGATTTTGAAATTAACTTAAGATATATGATTTGGGGGCATCCCCCAAGATTTAATTTGTTCCATATAAACCCAGAGTTTGGGTTAATGGCCCATGGTTTATACATTATTATGTATAATTATGCAATAAACCTCACAACATATGAAATTTAAAGATTATTTTCTCTGAATTGATTTTAGTATTGAGATCATCAAAACAACAACAGTTTTAATTCTCCTGTAAAAATATGGTCAGATTACTTTTGGAGTATCACTACTACCAAATATTTGCTCCCAAACCCAAAAGATTAAGGAAGACTATTTTTATTAAGTTTTTATTATAGAGTACATACGAAGTGAGATGAGTTAAGTGGTGAGACATGGCATCCTAGGAAAGTATCAGTTTAGAATAAAATCTCACTTGCTGAATAATATAGAGATTACATAAGATTAGAAGTAATACATTGAATGTCAGTGGTCTTTTTGCTCAATAGTTTTTCAGTTGTGTTTAACTTTGTGTGACCCCATCTGGGGTTTTCATGGCTTGTTATTTCTTTTTCCAGATCATTTTTAGATGAGGAAACTGAGGCAAACAGGGTTAGATAATTTGCCCAGTTAATTTGTGTGTCTGAGGCTAAATTTAAAATTTAGTTTTCCTGTCTCCAGGTTTGATATTCAATACACTGTGTCACCTACCTACCCATTAGTAATGTGGTTGTGTCAATATAACCATTCTTTCTAGTGATTCAGATGACTACCTAACCATACCTTTTCACAACCACATAACTCTTGTCCACTCATATAAATTTCCCATGGCATTTACTCAATGTACTGGGGCCTTTTTCTAGTTTTCTTGACATTGCATGGATCCCAGAAGAACACTCAGACTGTCCATTTGTCATTCCTTACCCTTGCTACATGACTAGCTCACCTTTTGTTTTTCTGATCATTCATCTCTCCTCTTGAAGAATTCTTGGTTGGTAATGTGATACAGCCTACTGATAATTACCATGTGCTTTTTCATTCCCCTTTAAGTGACCCTTAACTTGAATTCTTCAAGGTCTGTGGTATGCCATGACTCATAGTCCTACAGCTTCCCCAGAGGAATATTGTAAAATGGACCACTTTCCCCCCAGTAATAGATTTATAAGTGATATTGAATTACAAAAAAAGGTAGTAGATGAAGAAAAACAAAGGTACAGAGTGTTAGACATGCGGCCCAGCTATGGCAAGTCATTCTACAAACATTCCAAAAGGGGAATATGGTACCTTGAGAGCTAGACAGGCTCTCCTCTTTGAAAGTTTCCAGAAAGAAGCTGGATGACCTCTTATTAGGTATATTATAGTGGTGATGCCTTTCATTATAGAATAGGCTAAATGACCACTGAGGTTCTTTCCAGACTTCAAATATTGTGATTCATTTGCTTATGAAAAAGAGATTCAAAATGGAAATGATTTTTGCATGTCTCTGGCATTCCATTTTTCATTAATCAAAAGTATGTAGTAAGTACCTACTATGTGTAGGTACCTTGGGAGTTACAGAAAGAGGCAAAAGGTAATTCCTGTACTGAAGGAGCTTACAATTTAATGGAGGAGCCAATGTACAAACAAATGTATACAAAGTAAGTTTTTATTTGGGACAAATAGGAAGTTATTAACAGAGTGAAGGTATTAGAATTAAGAGGGATTGGGAAAGGTTTCTAGTAAAAGATGGGATTTTAATTTAGGGTTAAAGGAAAACAGAGAAATCACTGAATGGAGCTGAGGAGGATGATCATTCTAGGCAAGGGAAATATCCCCATGAAGTGCTTGGAGCCCATTGATGGTGTGTCTTGTTCATAAACCAGTTAGGAAGCCAGTATCTCTGGATTGAAGAAAGTGTGTCATGGAGTAAGGTACAAAGGGATTGAAAAGGCTGGAGGAGTTTAGATTATGATTGGCTCTGGCTGCCAAATAGAACAATTTGTTTTTGCTCCTACAGGCAATGAAGGAGTTTATTTAGTATGGAAGTATGTTGTAACATGATTGGGCCTGTGCTTTAAGAAAATTACTTTAGTAGCAGAATGGAGAATGACTTGGAAGTAGGGAGAGACTTGAGACAGGCAGATTGACTGACAGGGTATTGGAACATATCGTCAGAGTAAGTATGGAGGATGAATAACTCAATTAGGTCTACTCTTAATGAATAAAAAAGAACATACTTTGCTTAGTAGAACAAAGTAGAGTCTTAAAAATTATCCTTAAACAAGCCTTTTTTTAATCTTCAGGAATGCTAGGTTTTAATTCATTATGTTTTTTAGTTGACCATCTAAAATTATTTTTCAATCAACAATTATTTTTTCCCTTCTAACCTCCTCCACTAAAAAAGAAAAGAAGACCTTTATAATGAATAATCAATCAAAATAAATTCCCACATAGGTCATTCTCCAAAATGCATATATATATGTATATATATATATATATATATATATATATATATATATATATATCATTGAGGCCATCACCTCTATGTCAGGAGATAAATAGTATATTTTGTTGTAAATACTCTAGAATCATGGTATATTAGAATGTAAGCAATTTATCCTTATTTAGTCCCATCAGATTATTTACTTTTATTTGCTTTTTTATATTTCTCTTGATTGTGTACACCTCAGTTTCTATGAAGTTCTGTTCTTTTCATTAGGAATGTGTGGAAGTCATTTATTATGTTAAAGATCTATTCTTTCCACTGAATAATTATACCTAGTTTTCTTTAATAAATTAATCTTGGTTGTAATGCAATATCCTTTGTCTTCTGGAATGTAGGATTCTAAGATCTTTGATTCTTTATATTAGTGGTTGCTAAATTGTGTGTGATCCTGACTGTAGTTGTTTGCAGGATTTTTTTTTTGACCTGAAAACTCTGGATTTTGGCTATAAGGTTTTTAGGAGTTTTCATTTTAGAGTTCCAGGAGAAAATCAGTATATTCTTCCTATTTCCACTTTCCCTTTTGTTCTAAGAGAGCTGGACAGTTTTATTTTATAGTTTCTTGAAATATGATGTCTATGCTCTTTTTTTTACCTTTTGATCATGACATTCAGTTAGTCCAATGTTTCTTAAATTTTATCTTTATAATTTGTTTTCTAGGTCAGTTGTTTTTGCTATAAGCTATGTTATATTTTCTTCTATTTTTTCAATCTTTTTACATTATTTGGGTAAGGTTTGATACCTTTTGTAATGAGCCATTAATTACTTCTCTATTTCTTTCATAGCTCTCATTTCTTTTCTTTGCCCCCCCCATATACAAAACATTTTAAAACTCTTTAAACTCTTCTAGAACTTCTGATTGAACTTATGCCTAAGCAACACTTTACTTGGAGGTTTTTCTTTTTATTTATTTAATTAAGGCAATGGAGTTAAGTGACTTGCCCAAGGTCACACAGCTAAGCAATTATTAAGTGTCTGAGGCTGTATTTGAACTCAGGTCCTCCTGACTCCAGGGTTGGTCCTCTATACACTGCACCACCTAGCTGCCTCCATACTTGGAGGTTTTTCTTATAGATGTTTTAGAACAATTCTCTTCTGTTAGCATTATGTTTTGCACCTCTCTGTCATCATAATAGTTTTTTTATTTGTTCTTTTTTCTAGTCTATTTCCTGTCTTTGAACTTTGTGTTTGAATCATCCTCTTTTTACTTCTGCAGGGAATGAGTGGGCTGAACTTGTGTCCTTTCTTAGATTTTTGAATGTTTTGTTCTTCTGGAATTTTGGGATAGCTTAATCTGTAAACTTGAAAACTTTTAGCACTTCCCAAATGGCATATCTAGGGCAAAGTCTGATTGCTTCCCTCCTGGTCTGTGTTTGGTAAGCTTCTGATCTGGGTTTTGGTAAAGCAAGTCACCTATGGATGAGTTAAAATTATAGTATAGTGCTTCTGGTCTCAGTACTATCTGTCAACTGGAAAGATGTACTGGTTTAGATTAATTAAAATGCAAAGTTATTTTTGATTTAGGATTCTTGCTGTAGTTATTCTGCTACATGGTTCTTATTGATCTGGAATTTAAAACTGAGACCCTATTCTACTCCTGGGATTAGAACCACACAGCTGATTCTTGAATTTGAACTTGCTGCTTGCTCAATATGACTTGGGGTCCATAATCATCCTCATTCCAGATTGCTACCCCTAAACACAGATCCCCTTCCTGAATCTATTACCTGGAACTGGGCAGTGAGTAATAGAGTTGCCATTTGACACCTATTCTTGTGTCCTGCACAAGGTTAATTCCCTCTTTGCTGGACCTCTTCTTGCCCTGGTACACAGATGACCATTTTTCACTATATATCCTGTCCCTAATACTTGTAGAGCTCTCTCTATCCATCCCACTAAGTTGTCTTACATGAGAAAAATGATTCACTTATGATGTTTTCTTGGATTTCCCTATGAAGATCTGATCTGGTATGCATTCTAGATTATCTTTAGAGAAACTGAGAGGAACAGGTTGGCTTTACTTTTTCCTGCTACTTGGTTATCTTGGCTCTGTCTACATAAGATGAAATTTTGTAGGGACAAATTCAAGTCTTATATTTAGTTTTAAAAAAATCAATGTCACTAATACAGCACGGGAGAAGATATTGATGTTTACCTGACAAAACTCTTGAGATTTTAGAAAATTACAAGCTCAACATCAATTGACTAAAACTATTGTCTTATGATCCTATGATTCTTTGAATGGTGACATGGTAGCCAAAATGATAATGTTTTATACATATATATATATATATATATATATATATATATATATATATATATATATGTATGGATACTGCATGGGGAAAGAATCCATGTCCTGGTGAGATAATAAATCTTTTAAAATGCTATTTCCATTTATAAAACTAGATGCTTTCCAACACTGAAACATTTGACAGTGACAAGGACTTTGGTAGGGTGAATGTTTCTGAATTTTTCATCACTAGCTGTGCTAAGGATATTGAGGCTATAGTGTCTTCAAAGTCAGGGACTATGTTTTATCTCCACAAGGGAAATTTCCTTGGATTGAATGTGGGACTAATATGGAGGCAGGGATGGTGGACTGGGTGCCAGAAAGACTGCTCTTCTTAGGATCTTGGATGTGGGGTCTTAGACTGTTTCTTCTAGATGCTGAGAAGTGATGATCAATATAGTATAGGGGTGGTTTGGCTCAGCTGGAACATACTGCCTCCCATTTCTCTCTCAGGGCACCTTGCTGTGTTAGATTAGCTGGTTTCAATAGATGATTCATAGAGGATCAGAGGGTATGGGAAAGTTTCTATTCGTATAGGTCAAGGGAGAATGAGGTCATGGTTCTCTTGAAGTATTGGAGAAGGGGTAACACTGATGTTGGGTTTATTCTCAGTTTCCTCTCATTGTTATGGAATAGAAGAGAGAATGTTTTCATTCTGTAGGTACATTGTGTTCCTGCTTTCATGAGGTAAGCCCCCATAAGTCCTAGTGGTTTCACCCTCTTCTCCTATCCTTTGATCATTGTATAGCAAAGCTTGACTACAGCAAAGTGTTAGATGTTCAGGCTAATTAGGATGGTCAGATAACATAAAATCAGTTTTCTGAAATGTCTGTTTTTGAATGCTTAGGTTAGTCGGTGTAAACAGGTAGTGGATGCAGTACAGAGAAGGGTAAGCATGAGAGCAGGGGCTGCTAGATGGGACTTCCAAGTGGTTTTGGATGACCAGTAATGTGTGGAATTATCAAATAAACTGGTGGTGTGGCACACATGTTATTTGCAGCCTCGCACCACTTCTATTGCAGTCTGTCTTTGACAGAAGCTAGCAAGCAGAAGAGAAAAGAAGGAAATAGGGAGGATTATTTTCATAGCCATAGCTAGTGTAAAAGTATGTTTCAGTTTAATATTGGTGATGATAAATATTACATTAGAAATCTTAGTGAAATCAGACTATGAAGTTGCTGCTTTCAAGAGCCTTTCACTTGAAATAAATATAGAAAAAGAATAATTGTTAACTGTTGGGAACCTTTTGTTAGGCGCAAAGTCCAAGATGAAAAGAAGAGAGTGAGGCATACCTTGCTCTCTCATCACATGCCCCGAGACAACACCTATATTTTGAGAAGCGTGGTAGCATTTCATAGCAATTACCATAAGTGGAACAGCAACTGAGTTGCAATACTTTTTACTTGTGACATTACACTAACTGTATCTGTTGAAGGTGGGAGGATTATGCTTCATTCCAGATGTGTTTCGGTCTTCAGGCCAAAAAGATTGTTTAGATGGTGCTTTCAGAAATAAACAGGAAACTGTGACTTAATCAAGCCCAGAAACTGAGCTTAGTTCCCACTCAACTGCACTCAACTGATCATAGATTTAGAGTGGGAGTGAAACTTAGATAGCTTCTATTTCAATTCCTTCATTTTACAGATGAAGAAATTGAGTCCTAATGGGGTGAAGTGACCTCAAGTACATAGATAGTAAGTGGCAAAGTCAGAATTACTAGACTGGGGACCATTACAAGTCAAATAGGTTATAAGCACCAGAGGGCAAGAACTGAGGATAGCCAATCAATTATTTAATCAGTAAGTATTGATTAAGCACCTACTATATACACCAGGCATGGTATTAGGATAACAAGTAGATGACATTGAAACTGAGAATCCAGTTTATTGAAAAGATGGTGATATCTTCAATACAACTAGGGAAGGAGTGGATTTTGAGGAAAAATTAATTAGTTAAGAGTTAACTGCATAGAGATAATATTTATACTAGAGAAATGGTTTCCAACCCATGGTCTGTGGATCCCTAGCCTTATGCAGAGTAACCATTGGCGCTATCTATCTTTCTTTGTCCCCAACAAAATATCCAACATTACTCAGTAGAATAAGTAATCCAACATGTTTTATGTTGACTGAATAAATACTTTACCTTTTACATATGTGTTACTATTTTTAACAGTATTTTATTTTTTCTAATTACATATAAAGATAATTTTAGACATTCATTTAAATTTCAAATTATCTCCCTCCTTCCTTTACCATCCCCTCCCTAAGAGGGTAAATAATTTGATATAGGTTATGTTTATGCAATCTAAAAATCTCAGATCATTTGGGAAGTTTTCCCCAGGGCTACTCTTCTCTCATCACTAAGTTGAAAGTTATCCTATATTCTCTAAAATATATTCTAGGCCACTTACTAGGCTCTTGCAACTTTATATTATTTTATAATATAACTATTTTTAGCATGGGTTCATCTTACCCTTCACCAAAGTCCTACATGTGTGCCTCATCATGACACAGTAGCTCATAGTGACCCTGAGTTCTTAAAAGTCAAGTCTGTGGGACATTTGCTCTGGTAGACACTAATCATTTCCATCTCTATCAAGATGTAAAGACTTTGAGTTAAAGAATGTTGAATCTGTTATCTGAGAACTGTCCCAAGTGCTGAGAAATAGTTCATCACCATTGTGTTTGCTGAAAGAAGATAAATTTAGAGAGTACAACAACAATCAAAAATGATAGGCTAAGGACTGCATTCTATAACCATGCTAGCCAAGTCAACTCAATTCAACTAACATTTATTATGCACCTACAATGTACCAGGCAGTAAGGAGTTCACAATCTAAGTGGGGAAGACAATACATAAAAGGAAGTTGAAGTGTGAAATGGAGAGATTATGGGGGGAGGGGGACCTGGGAGGAAAAAAAAAAGGGACACGGTGTGGAGCATGTTATTCCACCATGGAATTGAAGCCAAGTAGAGCTGTTACTGAAAACTGGAGTTACCAGGAAGGTTGTGAACCCTCTATAAGGAAGACTTTGAAAAGTGGTCTGCTCTCTAGCCCTCTAATCAGAGGAGAGAGGGAACTGAAAGTGAACTGAGAAGGTATAGAGTGTACAGCTAGGGGAAGGTGGAGGCAGCTATGTGGCTCAGTGAATAGAGTCAGAAAAACCTTCAACTTCAGTACTTACTAGCTGTGTGACCCTGAGCAAGTCACTTAACCTGTTTGTCTTAATCCACTGGAGAAGGAAATGAGAAACTACTCTAGTATCTTTACGAAGAAAGCACAACTGAACAACAATAATAGAATAAACAGACCTGAGTCATTTTTCATGGTGATTGAGATTTCAGTTCATTCCTTAATCCTAGTGGGGAGGGAGTGGTGTTCCTTGGAGTTGAAGTCGAGCAGAGCAGCTGAAGGAAACTCCCAAATCATGGTTTCTTGGAGCATCTGTACAGATTTATAAACTTCTTGGGGGCAGGGCTTTTTCCTTATTCATCTCTGACTTCTCTGAAGTTCACATTTTAATGCCTTAAACATAGTAGGACATGGATATATAACTTTGACTTTGCTAATGATAATAATTGTCGGGGTGGCTAGGTGGCCCAGTGGATAGAGCACTGACCCTGGAGTCAGGAGGACCTGAATTCAATTCCGGCCTCAGACACTTAACATTTACCTAGCTGTGTGGCCTTGGGCAAGTCACTTAACCCTATTGCCTTGCAAAAACCTAAAAAAAAAAGAAAAAAGAAGATAATACTTAATTGTTGACTCTATGGTGCATAGAGTTGGAAATATTCATAGCAGTCTTTTTTTTGTGATATTAAAGAAATGGAAGCAGTGGGTTGCCATAGATTGGATGAGGGCTAGACAAATTGTGGTACATGAATGTAACGGGATATTATTGCGTTCTAAGAAACAATTATTATGAAGAATTCTGAGATACAGCGAGAATGAAATAAACAGAACCAAGAAAACAATATACATAGGGACTACAACATAAATGGAAAGAACAATAAAATGAAACTGAATGCTGCATTATTATAATGACTAAGCTTAGACTTGGAGGAAGGAAGGAATCAAGCATTTATTAAGAACCTTCCATGTACCAGACAGTGTGCTGTTTTAGAAATATTCTCTCAAAACAATTTAATCCTTACCACAACTCTAGGACATAGGTGCCACAAATATCTTCATTTTACATTTGAGGGAACTGAGGCAAATAAGGGGCCAATGGTATGCCCATGGTTATATAGCTATTAAGTATCTCAGGCAGGATTTGAACTCAGGTCTTACCAACCATAGACCTATTGCTCTATCTATTGCATCTCCTAACTGCCTAGAGAAGAGATGAAAAGATGCACCTCCTTCCCTTCAATGCACAGGTGGGGAACAAAGGGTGGTATAAGACATGATCATTATGTTGGTTAGTTTTGCTGAATTATTCACCCCTCCCCCCTTTTATTCTTTGTTATAAGGGAGGGTTTGTTGAATAGGGAGAAATATTTTTCAAAATGAATATGATGCAAAAAACAAAAGCATTAATTTTAAAAATAAGATACTGAATTAACCAGGATTATAGCTACATTTCACAGCTGCATTTTTTTCTAACTGAAAAGTTAGCATAGTGCAGTGAAAAGAATTCTGAGCCCTGTGTTCATATCCTAACTTTTCTACTTAGTACTTATGTCACCTTGAACAAGTTAATCTTTACCACTGTTACATGTTCCTCATCACTATAATGAAAGAGAGTTTTGGATTTGATGAGCTCTAAGAACCCTTCCACCTTTAAATCTATAATCTTGGATAGCTTCTAGTAATAGCACCTGAATATACTTAGTCCCAGGGACATGGTTTCTACAACACAAGACTCTTCTGAGCTGAATATTTTTGGAGGAGTGTTAAGCTCCTTTTCTTGGTTTTGTTTTTCTCCGAAAAGGGAAAAAAATCTATTTCCTCACTCAATACAGTATGGGAAATATTAAAAAACTGCAAATGTGCTAATCATAAAATCTAAAAATCTTTCACACCAGAGAAGCTGTTAGTGGGTTTAGGAGAAGGGCGTTTCGCCCCAGGGGCTACTGGGTGCTTTGTCTAAATATCTTTTCTGTTTGCTTCTTTATCCTGTTCAAACACTGCTTTATTAAGGGTGCTGTTTAGATAAGTCTCATTTATAGCATCATAGAACTCTAGCACGGGAAGGAAGAGAGGAAAAACAACAACAACCACCCAGTAATTTTAAACAGTTTGCCGAGAATAGCAGCAACTACTACTGCTGGATTGTGGGCTACTGTACTTTTGCAGAGACAAAGGAAGAATATCCAGCACAACTATTAAGTATGAAGCTCCTACTGTGTGCAGAATGCTTCCTGTTTATGCACTTAGAGGAATATATAGTCAAATTCAAGCTCAACGAATGTTGTTATATATTGGAAAGAACATTTCAAGTCAGAGTTCTGGGTTTGAATTCCAGCTATATTATTTAATTCTTGTGGGTCTGGAGACAAGTCATTTAAACTCTTTGATCCTTCGTTTTCTCATCTGCACGATACATTTTGGACAAGATTTTTTTCTTTATTATTTTCTTTTATTTTTCCAATTATATGCAAAGGTAGTTTTTGGACTAGATTTTTTAAAAGCAGCTTTCAGGTTTAGATCTCTGATCCAATCAACCTTTTGAATTCCAAATTTTCTTCTTCCCTCCTACCTTTCTCCAAGCCATTGTGAAGGCAAACATATGAATTATACATGTGAAATTATGCAAAACATATTTCCACATTTACCATAGTGCAAAAGCCAAAAACAAAAGCAGCAAGAAGAATAAAGAGAAGAAATTATATTTTAATCTGCTCTCAGAATTCTTCAGTTCTCTCTTCAGTGTTAGATAGCATTTTTTTTTTTATCACCAGTCCTTTGGAATTATCATAGCTAATTGTATTGCTCAGAGTAGGTAAATTTTTTGCAGTTGATCTGTTATTACAATGTTGCTATTACTGTATGCAATGTTGGTCTAGTTCAGCTCACTTTACTTGGTATCAGTTCATATATGTCTTCTGAGGTTTTCTGAAACTATCTTGTTCATCATTTCTTATAGTGAAATAATATTCCATCAAAATCATGCACCATTTAGTCATTCCTCAGTTAATGGACACACTTTCAATTTCTGATTCCTTGCCACCATAAAAAGCTGCTATAAATATTTTTTAAATGTAGACCTTTTTTTCTTTTGAGCTTGTCATCTTTAAAAATATAAAATAAAAACCAGTTTATAACATTTCACATCAATAAAAATACCTATAGACATTACCACCAGACACTGCCCTACTCTCCCAATTTCCCATCTACCACATTGTTTTGATGATGGAATGACCCCAATCCATATCTTGGAGGTCAAAACAACTTAAAACTACACAAAGGAAATTGCAATTGAATTGGAACTGTAATGTTTTTCCACACTGAATGAAAAGAGACTACCCTGGGAATATTTTGTAGGTTTAGAGCTGGAAGCGATAGTAGAGCCCAGAACTTAATACTTTTACTCAACAGGTTAGGAAACTGAGATGCAGAGAAATCAAAATATCATAGATGGAATACTTGAATGAAACACAGGAATCATTTAGTCCATTTCCCCCCCTTTTATAGATGAAGTCCAGGTGAATTGTGTGAATTGCTCAAGATTATGCAGGTAGATTGGGTCAGAAATAGGATTTCAACTCAAATCCCCTGACTCTAAAGGCAGTTTTCTTTCCACAGTACATCCTGCTTCTCTAAAGTATCCCTGTGAAGTATGTTGTAAAACATGTGAGTGAAGGAAATGTCATAGTCTCCAGATGTCATTCCTTACACTATTTGGTGATAGCAATGGTATCAAATGACTTTATATTTTACTGAAGTTTGTGTACTTCTTCATGTTCCCTATTTACATTTTTTTGTTTTTGCAAGGCAAATGGGGTTAAGTGACTTGCTCAAGGTCACACTGCTAGGTAATTATTAAATGTCTGAAGTCATATTTGAACTCAGGCCCTCATGACTCCAGGGTTGCTGCCCTATTCACTGCACCACTTAGCTGCCCCCCTCCTATTTATTTTTTTAATCTAGTTTAGTTCTCTTTAGGCTGCAATGCAGCTTTACAAATATAGTTTTCTACCCATCATTAAACTGAAACTGTTCTCTCCAATTTACTAAAGATCTCCAAAGTGTTAAATGCAAAGACCTTTTTTTCTTCATCATGCTCTTTGATCTCATTGCAACTTTGGACCACCTCCTTCTTCTAAAAGCTTTCTGCCCATTAGCTTCCATGTTACTGCTGTCACTTGGTTCTCTTGTCTGTCTAAGCACTCCTCAATTTTCTGTGTCTACTACAGGTCGGCTTTTCCCAAGACTGTCAGAAATTCTTTTCTCTCTATCCCATTCCTTTGGGTATTTTAAGTAACTCTCAATGTTTTCCTTATCATCACTAAGTAAATGACTTTCAGATTTATATTTCTTTCTTGAACTTAATTCCTGAATTATCAAATGTTTTCCAGAAATCTCCATCTGAATATTCTCCAGTCATCTCAAACCCAGTATGTCTAAATCCACCCTTCTCCCCCCGTCAAGCCCATTGCTGCTGCAAACTTTCTTAATTATTTTAAGGGTACCATCATCTTTCCTGTCACCTGGTTAAACTTAGATGCATTCAGCAAGTCTCCAAATCAAATAAACAGACATAAATGGAAAAACAACATGCAAACAACTATCACCAAGATCTACACATTCTTGACCCTTTCTTTTCTCTCATCCTTTCTTGCATGCATGTCCTCTCTCCACTCACTCAGCCACCATTTTTCTTTAGGTCCTCAATACTTTTTTACCTAGACGTTTATACTAGTCTCCTAATTGATCCTCTTCAACTCATCAATCACCTAACTGCCAAGTAAACTTAAAACACATTTCTGACCATTTTATACTCGTTTATCACTTTCTTTGGCTCTCAATTATTCTTTACAAAACATGGATAAGAGACCATCTTCCATAGGAAACTTTTCATGTTTTCCTTAGTTGTTAGTGCTATGTTTAGATTAAAATGATCTTGTTTGTAGTTGCTTATCAGAGTAGAGATTGAACATTCTTCCCCTCAAAGTATGCTCCTTGAAGACAAAGTGACATGTTATTTTTGTCTTCTTATTCTTTGCATAGTTTTTGATACAGTAGGTACCTAATCTTTTTTTAACTGAATTCTTTTATGAATATTATATAATCTACATATTTGCTCACAAACATATATTGGCTCAGTATACATCTTGTCTGGGTACCAATTTCCAGGACAAGCTACTAACAAGGCTAGCCAAATATATTACAGTTTGCAACTTGATTCAGTTTCTGCCCTAATAGAAATGACACTGTAGTAGAGGAGACAGTGAGTAATCAAATCATTCTTATAAAAAATGGAACAAGGTAAATGCCTAAGAGTGCTATAAACTAAGTGATAAGAGAATTTTGTGGGGTGTAGGATTTCTTTTTCATCTTATGACTGGTAAAGGTGTTCTTCATTTCTCATGAAATGGTAGAGTTGGAAAAATGCTCAAAATCTGTCCAGTCCATGATAGAGGGTAGCATGTTGTGGCAGAGTAGAAAGAGTGAGTCTAGATTCAGAGAAGTTAGGTTCAAAATCCCCAATCAGATGCACACTATGAGTAAAATATTGGGCAAATTATTTTACTTTTCTAGCCTCAGTTACCTCAATTCTAAACTGAGAAGACCTAACCAGATGATCCCTCAGGTCCATTATGGCCCTAAATTGATGGTTTTATCTTTTGCTGGTGAAAGGTGGATAAAGGCAGGATTCAAGATCAGTTAGTGTGAATCTAAGAAAGAGAAACAGCCAGAAATAAATATAGAGTAAGAAAAATCAACTTCATAAATTAATCAACAAACATTTATTAATTACTCACTCTATGACAGGCACCATGCCAAGTATTGGGGATACAAAGAAAGAAAGACAATATTTCCTCTTCTCTAAGGGTATACATTTTAATGGAAGAGAAAATATGCAATCAACCAGGTTAAAAGAAAATTTATGCAGATAGATGGAAGGTAGTCTGAAAGAGGAAGGCTTTAGTAGATGAGTGGACTCAAAAAGGCTTCCTGCAGGAGGTAGGATTTGAACTAAGTCTTGAAGGAATCCATGTAAAGCAAGAGGCAGTGGTGAAAGGGCAAAGCAATTTAGGTACAAGGGAAACCAGTGCAAAGACATTGAGACGGGAGATGGAGTATCATATTAGAGGAACTAAAAGAAGCTGGCAAACAGAATATGCAGGGGAACAAGGACAAAGTGGAGGAAGTTTGGAGCATACTTTGAGGGGAAGAGTGTTCAATCTCTACTCTGATAAGCAAATGCAAACAAAATCATTTTAATCTAAACATAGCACTAACAACTAGAGAAAATATGAAAAATCTATGGAAGATGGTCTCTTATCCATGCTTTGTAAAGAATAATAGAGAGTCAAAGAAAATGATAAAGAAGTAGAATTAGCTTCCATTTCTCACTTCCTTTTCCCTCAACCACCACCCTTCTGTTCATCTCATCTAAGTTTAAAATCTTAGAATTTTCCTCAGCTCCTCACTCTCCCTGATTCCACATAATTAACCTTTTGCCAAATCTTGTTGTTTCTACCTTTACAACACCTGTTGTATTGTTGCTTTTCTTTCTACTCAGACAGAAGTGTTGTAATAGCCTCCTAATTGGTATCTCTACCCCTTCTCTAATCCATCCTCCACTTGACTACCAAAGTGCTTTTCCTAAAACACAGTGGCTCCTTATTACTTCTAGGTTCAAATGCAAATTCCTGTTTAGCCCTTTCAGTGAACTTCAGCTTGCTTTATCTATCTTGTTATACATCATTCCCCTTTACTAACTCTTTGGCTCAGTTCAAATGTCTTTCTTGCTTTTCTTCACACAAGAAATTCCATATCCTATACCTTTGCCTTCATATTTCTATCCCTCTATGGCTAGAATGCACTTCCTGTTCATATTTACTTCTTAGAATCCTTGTTTGTGTTTAGTCCTTTCAGTCATGTCTGATTCTTTGTGACCCCATTTGAGGTCTTCTTGATAAAGATATTAGAGTGGTTTGCCATTTCCTTTTCCAGTTCATTTTACAGAGGGGAAGGTGGAGCAAAAAGGGTTAAGACACTACTAGTATCTGAGGTCAGAGCTGAACTTGGGTCTTCTTGACTCAAATCTGTACTCTTCCACTAAATCACTTAACTGTCCCTAGATTCCCTAGATTCCTTCAGAGCTTAACTTAAGGGCTCCTTCTTACTTGAAACCTTTCCTGTTATTTTCTACTGTCTCCCACCTCCAGCAGCTGTAAATGTTTTTTAGTGGAAATGACCTTGTTTATTTTTTATATATTTTATATTGGAAAGGCATAGTGCTGTAATAGGGAGAGAGAACTAAACTCAGAGCAGGGAAGACCTGGGGTAAGGTTCTGAGTGAAATATTCTGATAATAGACTCTAGGGTGAGTCTAGAGAATTTTCTAAGATATATAAATTGCAGAGAAGGTGCCATCTGCAATTTCAGATGAAGTTCTTTTTTCCCCTTAAAGTTACATACAAACATACATACATACATACACATGCATGCATGCATGTGCATGTATATATTTGGCCTCTCCTGACAGGATTTAATCTCCTTGAAGGTAGGGACTGTTTTGTTTTTGTAGCTTAGTATTTGGTACAAGGTGAATACTTATTGATGATTGATTGATAGTGAGTTGATTCACCTCTGTCTCATAGAATACTGTGCTTTTAAGATACAATTCAATTACTAACTTCTATATAAAGTCTTTCCTTTTCCCTCAATTGCTAGTGTACTCCTTTCTAAATAACCTTTTATTTAACTACTTTGCATTTATTTGTATTTATTCCCTTGTATTTATGTTGTAGATATTTTTCTTTGTCTTTATCACTTTCATTAAAATTTGAGAGATTGTTTTCTTCTTTGTGTTTGTGTCCACAGTGACTGGAGCATAGTAGCTGATTAATAACTTTACTAATTGATCTCTCTCTCTCTCTCTCTCTCTCTCTCTCTCTCTCTCTCTCTCTCTTTCTCTTTCTCTCATTAGAAGTCTTCAAATATAAGCCAAGTGTCAGGTGACAGTGGGGGTTCTCATTCAGGTTGGACTAAATGATCTTGAGTCTTGCACAAAAGAGATTCAGAGTTCTTGTCATTCCTCCTTCCCAACTCCCCCATCTCATTTAATTCACCCTAACACAGGAATCCCCTCTTCCTGTTATGGCTCGGGTTGAACTATTTATGTGTAACTTTATTCATGTTGTTACATAAGCATTTAGGAACAGCCAACTTTGAAGGGTAACCCACTCTCTATTGGTTTATAGGGACAGATTTTGTGATGTTGAAATCTTCACATAGCTTAAATAGACTTCAAATCATATGGGATCTTGTCAGTGGGAGGAAAAGGAATTTTTCCTCCTAGGAAACATGGCTGGGCTCCTGTGAAGTCATTTAAAAAATTTCAACTTGCAAATATACTTAAAAAAATCATTACACCCACAAAATGCAGCAGGATGAATCTGCTCTTGTCCCACCCGTACTTACTAAGACTACCCACTCCTTTTTCTAGCATCTCTTTCTACTCTTCTCTTTTATCAGCCTAAGAAATCTGTCTATATGAAATGAAGGTGGGAATTAAAGAATACAATACAGTTTTAGTTTCATTTTTTATAACCACTGTTTCTTATTTCAGTGAAGGCTAGTATTCTATATATTTGAGTAAGACTACTCTCTAAAGCTTAAGGAAATTTAACCAACCCTAGGTCAGATGTTATGTAATATTTTATTTTAATTCAACATTAACACATATTTTTGATAAGTGTGTGTTTGGGGGGCAGAGGGGTTAGGTAAGTATGGCAGCACATGATATATCTGTAGATAAATATATACAAATTAAAATTTTAGCAAAGTAATTTCATATGGCTAATCTTTGGGAAATCTGGGAAGGCCTACTTTCAGATGTAGAAATTGAACATGCCTTGAAGAGAACTTGAAGTTTCAAGAGGTGGAGGAGGTGAGACTGGAGAGCATTCTCAGAATGGAGAATATCTTTGGCATTAAAAAAGGAGATAGAAAGATATGTAAAGGAAACATCAGTTTGGTTGAAATGTAGAATGCACAATGGGAAGTTATATATAATTAGTGTGGAAAGTTGGGCAAAGAAATTTATATTTGGCCTTAGCAGCAATAAGGAATCATTGAAGCTTTTCTTGAAGAGGAGAGTAGTATAATCCGATCTGAGGAATATCAGTTTGGTAATTTTGTGTAAGATAAATTGGATAGGGAGGAGGTGGAAAGTAGGGAGATCTATTTGGAGCCTATTGTAAGAGTTCAGGCAAAAGATTATGAAGACTTGAATAAGGGTGTTATAATGAGTTGACCTAATAGGTTGTGATTCAATTTAATGCCTTCGTCTACTTTTATTTTTTTTAAGAAGTCAAGTAGTATTTTTCCTCACTCCAATAATATCTCCTATTTCTTTTTAAAACTTTAAATTTATTTAATTCTTCATTTATGGAATAGAACAAGCATTTCTATAAAATAGCATAATAAAAAACGATACCTTCTATTTCTTTAGGCTTTAAAGTTTACAAATTATTTCTACATGCCAACCCTATGAGTTAAGCATCCCCCTATATATTTATAGATGAATTTCATCTATATAAAGAATTTTCAGGGAGAGAGATGTGCAACTTATTAAATTAGGGAATTATCTGAGATCACTGAGAAGTTAAATGCCTTGACTAGAGTTTAATTTATGTCAGAAACAAGATTTGAACCCAGATCTTCTAAACTCCAGGGCTGGTCTCTTATCCACTAAGCCATGAAGATTCTTGAGCTATTAGTAGATTATCATTTTTATCGTTTTATAGTTGAGAAAAACCGAGATTCAGGGAAGGTAGATGACTTGCCCAGGATCAAACAACTTATTCTTGGTTCTCTTGATGGGAAGACAGTGTGGTACTATGGAAAAATCCCTGGCTCTGGAGTATGAAAATATGGATTGAAATTCCCTGTTTAACTATGGGCAAATCATTTGACTTCCCTCTGTGTAGTTCATTATCTGTAAAATGAAAAAGTTAGACTAAGTGGCATCTGATGTCACCATGCTGCCTTTCTAATTCACTTCTTTGGTGTATGATGGTTAAATTCATTCATGTGATAGAGTGGCAAGAAAACTGGATTTAAAATCAAACTCTATTTTACCTGTGACTGGGTAATCCAATTTATTATTTGGGTCTCAGTCTCCTTTACAATAAAATGATGAATTTGGGTTAGTTGTTTAACCAGGTATCTTTTTGCTCTTTGAATGAATATTTTAATGCCTACTATTGGTGAAGCATTGTGCTAGGATACTGCTGGGCATAGAAATAGTCATGGTTAGCTTTCAAAGATGTAAAATTTTACATCAAAGAAATCAGGTGATGGCTGATGATGATCAAAGGAGAATTAGATCTAGTAATCTTTTGGTGTCATCTCTGACAGCTGTATAGAACACATTAGACTTGAAATTACTTTTTAGTTATTATCAATGGTTAGTGGACAAGAGTGCTATCTCCCTACCTGTCTTTTTCCTTTCCTTACTCTCCCACTCCACACCACCAGGCACACACATACTAATTATAATGATCTACAATGCATTTTGAAGAGTTATAGGGATCTCTCAGATAAGACATCTGGGAAGAATTGAGCAAGGATATAGAACAACAACTAAAATGTACATTGAATAAATTTAATGTTTGTTTTAGTTCATTTGTAGATTTATGTTTACTTGATATTCTTCCAAATAAAGTCTCAATAATCCAATATAATGAATAATCAAATCAGAATTTATAATTATTTGACCTAGACTGGGTTGAATTTTACCTTTACCATCTTCAAAGAAAGATTGACTAAATAAAATAATAGTGTAAACATAATTTCTGGACATCTATTATTAAACCAGTTAAAGTGCAAATTATTATTATGTTTTTTTTTTAGTTTTTTTTTGCAAGGCAAATAGGGTTAAGTGGCTTGCCCAAGGCCACACAGTTAGGTAATTATTAAGTGTCTGAGACCGGATTTGAACCTAGATACTCCTGAATCCAGGGCCAGTGCTTTATCCACTGCACCACCTAGCCACCCAAGTACAAATTATTTTAAAGAACTTAAGTGAAATTTACAAAAGTGCAGCTAGGGGTTGAGCAAGATGACCCATGAGGTCCCTTGATTCTAAAATGCTGTGATTTCTCTTTGGTCTGCTTTATATGTTGCTGAAGATAGGGTCATCTTGAGTTGTGATAGGTCTTCAGGAAGCACTGTTTCATAGGTCTCCAATCAATCAATCATCAACAAATGGTCATCATTTGCCATCAATCATCATTGGTTTTTAATTTCTTAAAAATGAATTTAAAACCTTTGGCTTTTATGTCACCTAAATTATTTCCAGTAGTACCCTTTCCCAGAGAGATTTTTTAAAAAAAGGAGAGGAAAAAAATCAGCAAAATCTATCATTGCATTGAAAAAATATGAAAATATAAATGATTTTCTGCATCTGTGAACCTCCACCTCTAAAAAAGGAGAAGGAGATGACTTCTTATATCTCTTCTTTGGAATCATGCTTACTGTTTGTAATTTGCAAATTCTCTTGATTTTTTATGTTTGTTCTTTCCCTTGATATTATTATAGTCATTGTGTACATTATTTTCCTGACTTCATATTTTACTCTGCATCAACTAATTTAGATTTTTTATGCTTCTCTGTAAATATTGTACCATAAGTCATTTAGTTATTTGATATTCAATATTTTAGTATATATGGGGACTATTTTTAAAATCAAAGACCTCCTTGGAGTATATGTCTATTAGTGAAATCTTTGGATCAAAAGATGTGTCTGTTTTAGCTACTTTCTTTGCATAATTCCAAATTGTTTTCCAAGAAAGATGTACTATATTACAGTTTAACTAATAATGCTTTATTGTCTATTTTCATAGAACTCCAAAAATTAGGAGATAATTTTGATAGTTATTTATGACAGGTGACAAGAAACTCATGATTACATGACAGTGGTCATGTTAGTAAAGAAAAGATACAATAGAGAAATATATTGAGATAAAAGCAACATACCTTGATAACCAAATAAATTTGTGAAAGTGTGGCAGAGTAAGGAGTCAGGGATGACCCTAAGATCAAAAGTCAGGGTGACCAGAAGGGTGATGATACTGTGAATAGAATATAGAAGAGGGAGGGGTTTTAGGGAAAAGATAATAATTTTTTTTCTTTGTGCATCTTTGCACAAAGGGACCTATAGGCATTCTCTAAGAGGGACAGTTTAAAATTTCCAAAAGGTAGGTGATTAATTTTATCTATTTAGAGAGGATTAGTAAATACATATGAGATGATGAGAAGAGAGTCTAGGATATAATCTTGGTGTACTCCCAAAATAAGAGGTGGGTTATAGATAATGGTTCAGTAAATTATAGTACTTAATCTTGAATCAGAAAATTCACAACCCATTTTCAACACTTACTACCTGTGTGACCTTGGGCAAAATATTTACACTTCAAGAGTCTTTGTTAACTTATCTTCAAAATGAATGGTTTAGATTAGATGACTTCTGAGGTCCCTTCTTGCTCTATATCTGTGATTCTATAAGACTGAGAGCTCAGATATGCAGAAGAACCAAAAGAGTATTATTAAAAAAAATAATGAAAGAGAATCCAAGAAGAAAGAGCGATCAATAGTTTCAAATGCTTCAGAGAGACTAAGAAGGATAAGCTATGTGAGGAGAATCCTTGACCCCAGAAAGCTTTCAACGTCTTTAATTTAGGATAGTAGATACCCCATGATAACATAATAATCTAGTAATAAACTCAAAGATCCAAGTTTTTGGAACAAAAACTCATTATTTGACAAAATGGCTGGGAAAATTAGAAACAGGATGACAGATCAATATTTTGCATCATATACCAAGATAAGATATGGGTATGTGATTTACACATGAAGGGTCATGCCATAAGCAAATTAAAAAGTTATGGAATAGTTTATATGCCAGATTTATGGATAAAGGAAAAATTTGGGACCAAAGAAGATGTAGAGAGCAGTACAAAATATAAACTAGATAATTTAGATTATATAAAATTAACAAAAACCAATATAACCAAAGTTATAATAAAAGCAAAAAACTGGAAAAAATTTTGCCACAAGTATTTGTGATAAAGATCTCATTTCTAAAATGAACTGAGTCAAATTTATGAAAATACAAATTATTCTCCTATTGATATATGGCCAAAGGATATGACCAGACAGTTATATACAAAGAAATCAAAGCTATCTATAGTCATATCAAAAAATGCTATAAATCACTATTGATCAGAGAAATACAAATTGAAACAACTTTGAGGTACCACGTCATACTTATCATAGAGCTTAATTTGACAAAAAAGGAAAAATAGATGGGATAGTTCATGGAATATGGGAAAACTAGGATACTACTATACTTTTGATGGAGTTGTGAATTTATCCAATCATTCTGGAGTGTACTTTGGAACTATACCCAATAAGCTATAAAAGTGTGCAGACCCTTTGATCCAACAGTATCACTAGTAAGTCTATGTGGCAAAGACATACAGAAAATGGAAAGGACTTATTTGTTCAAAAATATTTATAGCCACTCTTTTTGTGGTGGCTAAGTACTTGAAGTCAAAGGGATACCCATAATTCAGAAATGACTAAACAAGCTGTGGTTTATGATCATAATAGAATATCATTGTACTGTAAGAAATGACAGGAAAATTTCAGAAAAATTTGGAAAGATTTATATGAACTGATTCATAATGAAGTTAACATAACAAGGATACTATACACAAAGCAGCAATATTCATGGAACTTTGAATAACTTAGATTTTCTCAGCAATCCAATTATTCAAGACAATCTCAAAGGACTGTTGAAGCATTATATCTGTCACCAGAGAAAGAACTGATATTATCTGAATATAGACTGAAACATGCTATTTTTAAAACTTTTTTCATTATTTCTTTAATTTGAATCTTCTTGTACAAAATGACTAATATAGAAAAGTTTTATGTAATTGCAAGAAAAAGATACCCTTTAGAAATTGATTAGTTCCTCCTAGGTACAATATCTCGAATTTGCCACCAGGCTATGGGTGGAGAGTAACCTGAGGATTTTATCTCAGTATACTTACAGGGGCTATGACATAAAGTTATTACTTGATAGTGTCCCATTTTTTTTTCAAGGCAACGGGGTTAAGTAACTTTGCCCAAGGTCACACAGCTAGGTAATTGTTAAGTGTCTGAGGCCAGATATGTATCTCAGGTCCTCCTGACTCCAGGGTCAGTGCTCTATGCACTGTACTACTTAGCTGCCCCATAATGTCCCATTTTAACTAGAAAATTATTTTTACCTACTAAGTATTTAGCTCAGTTGTTTCTAACTACTGAGGGATGGCAAATGCTGGACACACTCTCTAATTTGTGTGTCTAGCACAACCTGGGAAAAAGCATCAGTCACCCTGTAATGATGATGATAGTTGTTTCTATCTAAAACTAATAAAATATGAGAATGAGATAAAATAATAACAATAATAACTATGCTATTGCTATAAATCCAAAAATGTTTCTAAGAATTCATCAAATAAGCTATTGAAACCAGAATATCATCACAAATAGAATTATTTTCCCCAACTATTTGGATATAACATTACTCCATAAAAATATAAGAATGATGTTTTTAATAGATGTCATCATACTAAACATTCATAATTTCCTAACTATGTGGAATGAAGGAGTTTCAAATACAGATACACAGTAGAAGAAACACAAACCTATATGGGAAACAATATGTCATCATTGTAGTGTTGTCTGTTCTTGGGCCCTTAAATGGTGCAGTGGATGAGGAATTGAAACTAGAGTCAGGAAGTTTTGAGTTCAAATGTGACCTCAGATGCATGCTTAGCAGGGTGATTCTGGCAAGGCACTTGACAGGTTACCTCAGTTTCCTCATCTCTGAAATGGGGATAAAAATAGAACCTACTTCCCAGAGTTATTGTAAGGATAAAAATGGATGATATTTGTGAAATACTTTGTATACTGCTAAGCACTATATAAATGCAACCTGTTATTGATTGAGTTTTCCTTGAAATACTTTTGCTGATTTAAAAAAGAGTTTACCTTCCAATAATCTTATTAAGTTAAAGAAAACAGTTTTGTTATCCACCTCCACAATAATCTGAAGAATACTAAATATACCAGAATAATAGTAAGACTTTCCCCGGGACTCTTTCTATTTGAATATCATCAAAAAGATGAGAAGGTAACAGTGAGAATTACAGTTATAATAGTTGATATCAAGGTACTAAATTTTGTAAATTTTGAAAGTATTTTTAAGTTTTTATAAAGTAAGTTGTACGTTTTGTAAACATTTGAAAATGCAGAAATCTATCACTTTCCTGAGAGTACTAGGAAAGCTCAAATTCTGCCCAGTTCTTACCATTTTTCATCTGTCTTTTCTTCTTGTGTTGTGAAACTTTTTCCTTGGGCAAGGGCTCCTGTCTCCAAGAAACAATCTATTCCTTAGTGACAGAGAGAACAGAGCTAATTTTCATGCACTTGTCTGTGAGTTTTTAATGGAAGTGTGTTTTAGTTTTATTCCTACTGTTTCACTACTTGATGTGATCTTGCCCATGTCCTGTCACCAATTTGGGACTTAAAGGTTGCTGCATGTCATTTTACAGATGAGGGAACTGAGTTCCAGAGAATTTAAGTAACTTGCTCAAAGTCACAACTGAGATTTGAAACTAAGTTTTCTGACTCCAAATCTATTTTTTCCTACTGTCTTTATACATTAATAATAATAATAATAATAATAATAATAATAATAGTACCAACCCTGCCTCTCTCATAGAGTTAATGTGTGATCCAAATGAGACAATTTCTGTAAAAGTCTCTTGAAAATGATAAAAGTATTATACAAATGTAACTATTGTTGCTAGTGCCTCTCCTTCAGTCTTCTCTGTAACCAAGTAGTATCCTTATCATAAAAATCCTTCATGGAGACAGGGATAGCATAAAAAGAAATTGTTCTTAAGTGGTTAAAGATGGTAATTTTGAAGCTACTTTGCCTTCTCTTGTCCAAGGACAGTCTTCCCAATGTTTGAATCCCATTTTCTATCTCTTGAATAAGCTTTAGATGTTTATTGCTTATACATATTAACTCATACTGTTTGCTCAGCATTGACACTCTCCTTAGACACCTGAGATTCTCTTGGGCAATAGACCTTTTGTTGCCGTGGATATTATACAAGATAGGTTATAGGATCATAGATCTACAGCTGGAAGGAACCTTTGTTGTTGTTGAGTCATTTTTCAGTTATGTCCCATAATTTGAGACCCCTTTTGGGGTTTTCTTGGCAAAGATATTGAAGTGATTTATCATTTTCTTATTTAGCTCATTTTGCAAATGAAGAAATGGAAAAAAACAGGTTAAGTGACTTGCCCAGGATCGCATAGCTAGTGTCTGAATTTGAACTCAGATCTTCCTGATTTCAATGCTACCACTCTGACCACTATGCCACCTAACTGTACTGGAAAAGATTTAAGAGATTATCTGATCTTTATTTTGTAGAAGAGAAAACTGAGTCCCAGGAAAATTAGTAAGTGGCAGAGAGGAGATTAGAACCTGGTCCTCTGACCTGAAAAGTCTGTTAAACCCATGCCTTTTATACAAAACTCTCTTGCTTCTATCTAATTCTAGGTACTTGTGAGCTCACTGTAGTGAGCACTGTAGTACTCCAGAAAGCAGTGTGATCGCCCTGGGTGAAAAATACTCTAGTCATTTACTCTGTACAATGATATTAATGAATTAGGAGATATCTAAAGACTGAATCTATCACTGTCTTTACAGGCTCCCCAGGACTTTTTGATGTCTACACATTTCAACTTCATCATTCATAAATACAAATGATATAGATGGCAGAAAAGGGTTTTTATAGGTAAGATTATCTTTTCTTTTCTCTACAACCTGGTAAGTTAGAATGTGACTATATTTGTTAGTACATGGTATAAATGAGACCAGGAGGAAAGGGATCATAACTCAATGGAAGTGTTCATTTAGGATCCATAGAATATAATCACATTTAACTCAGTCTTAAATATAAGATCCTCCAATTTATTAGCCCATTGAAAGCCTTCTCTTTGTTGTTGCTACTCAGTCATTTTAGTCATATTTGACTCTTTAAGATTTCATATGGGATTTTCTTGGCAGAGATATTAGAATAGTTTTCCATTTCCTTCTCCAAATCATTATACAAATGAGGAAACTGAGGCAAACAGACACAGCTAGTAAGTCACACAGATTTGAATGCAGAGCTTCCTAACTTCAGGTCCTGAGTTCTGTTTATTCTGCCATCTAATAGCTATAGTCATATTTAACTCAGTCTCAACTTATGCTCATTGAAAGTTTTTTTTGTCATCCTGTTGTCTCTGATAAGAATAAAATAAATTCCCATTTACTAAAAAGAATGGGTGATCATTTTGGGAGAGGGTTTAGATTGAATTCATATATCATATTAAAGTAGACCTTTATGGTCTCTTCCTCTAGGACAGGGGTGAGGAACTTTTTTTTTTCTGTCAAAGGTCACTTGGATATTTATATCATTGTTTGAGAGCTATTTTTGGTGAAACATAAAACTTCATCCTTAAAATCTCCTAAATTTATTGAATTTCAAGTCCTGGCTATTGTTGTCTTGGCAATTCTAGATCAATGCAGCTTGGGACTAGAGGTCCCCCAGACTCCTCACTTTTTTCTTCACCATTGGAATGGTATAAAGTATCAGTAGTGAAGGGACAGCAGGCATTGATATTACCAGCATAAACTTAATTGATGAATTATAATTCATCAATGAAATTGATCTCCCCAATTTATGATGTTTTGAGTTGTCTTTTGCAATTCTTGGGATAGGTTGTGCTGAATCATTCATACTCTATAGCCTAGTCCCTTTAGTGGTCAAAGACAAGTATTTGTGAGAACTTCCAAAGTATGTGGCTAGGGAATAGTACAGAATCTGCTATTTCTAATGGAATTTAGACTCATGATCAGTCAGAAAAGACTTCTTAAACACTCATATCATTAGTATAAAACTGCTGGATTCAATGAGGAATAAAAAACAAATAAATACAATAAGGTCATTTAGTTGAGGCAAGGTTAATATGCATTAAATATTAGATAACAAAACTCAGTGTTGATAAATAAGTTACATGATTACAGACTATAAATACAATGGAGGTTAGAGAAGAATAAGATTAATGTGAATGAGAGTGGCTGAGGAACAATGAGGTATAGATTATCATTTTTTTTTTAGGTTTTTTGCAAGGCAAATGGGGTTAAGTGGCTTGCCCAAGGCCACACAGCTAGGTAATTATTAAGTGTCTGGATTTGAACCCAGATCCTGACTCTAGGGCCAGTGCTTTATCCACTGCAGCACCTAGCTGCCCCTAGATTATCATTGTTAAGACCTACTTACAACCATACTTAGGCACTTTAAGTCATACAAAACATTTTTCTTTATAAATACTATGTGAGTTGTATCCATTTTTATCCATTTTGCAGCTAAGGAAAATGAGACTCAGAGAGCTTCAGTGACTTGCTCATTTTCATTCAGCTTATAACTATTAGAAATGGAATCTCAGAAGTCAGGTCTCCTGTCTTCAAGTAAAACAGTTCTCTCCCTTATACCATGCTGGGTATATAGATTTGGACAGATTATGCAATTAACATTTTAAAATATCTTTGTTCTTTCCTGACTATACACTTTGCCTCCTCATTAGGCTTGAAAGTTTTCTCAAAGATGGAGATGTGCCTTATCCACCTATGTCCCCAACAGTGCCTAGCACTATGTTAGCACACAGCAGATATGGTGCTCAGTAAAGAAATCGAATGATTAATTAATACTCAGGTCAATTTGGGGACTAGATCATGGCATGGCTAATCAGATTTGGGGCACAAGGGATCTTAGAAGTCTATCCCCTTTATTTTACAGATGAAAAAACTAAAGGCTAGTGAAGTTAGAGGTCTTATTTCAGATACTACATGAGGTAAAAGAGTTAGGATTAAAAACTAGACTTCTTTTATGAAAATCTATGCTCTTTCCATTATTTCACTTGCTTTCTGCATTCCATTAACTCCTATTAATGCAACATGACCCTCTATATGTTCTATCCCAATAAACTGAAATCCTAGTGCTATCCACTAGCAGTCACATTTAATCACTTTGGCTATAAAAATTCACAGTTCACAAATTACTTTCAGGTCTGGTGATTCTCTTCATGTTACCTTGTCAAGGTGGAGAGTCTCTCTAGAACTTCACCTTGGTAGTGCTTTACATGATGAGAAATTAGTTGTGAGCAATGAAGTACGACAGTCCATATGATCGACTCTGATTTTGATGTCTAACAGCTTGCTGCTTGTCCTCTTTGGCAAAGAAATTGGTGGTAAAAGAAGCATCACAGAATTTCAGAATTTAAGAATTAGGGGGACTTCAGGTGCCCTTCTTTTCCTTACCAAGCAAGAATCTACTCAGTACTACCAATAAGTAGTTAACAAGTAGTTGTTTCCCCATGAAGATTTCTTTTGATTTTTTGAGACAGTCTACACCATTTTTGGCAGCCTGCAAATATAAGAAAGATTTTCCTTATTTCAAACCTATATCTTCCTACAGCTTCATTCTGCCTCTTCTAGCTTCCTCCTCTGGGGTCAAGTAGAACGAGTTTTAATCTCTCTTCTGTATCATCACCCTTTTTTTGTTTCTTCAACCAATCCTTCTTAAGCAAGGTCTCTCATCTTCTTACTATCTAATGTTCTTTCCCTAATTATCTAGAATTGGACAGAGTACCCCAGATGTTTTCCAGTCAGGTTTAGTTGTCTTTTGTTATCAAATGATATCACAAATTATAGTGTGTCTGTCTATGACTTATCAGTTTAGTTCAATGCTTGATTGTTCTACCACAGGTCAGGCACAAAAAGTCCATATTAATATCTGTGGTGGCTTTTCTAAACTTGAGCATCTCATTATTTCTTTAAACTGCTTTCATTCTACTTTGCTCAAAGAGCACATCACTCTCTCTGATGAGGGCATGCCATGATGGGTGGTCTTGTGCCAGTGTCTCCCATGCTAAATAATCAATTCCAAAGGTCTTAAGAGAAATCTTGAGAGTGCCTTTATATCACTTTTCCTGGCACCTCCTCCTCCTCCACCTTCTGCCCCCTGCCCCTGAGTACTTGTCCTGTGTGAGTTCTCCATAAAATTGTCTTTTTGGAAAGTTCAGGTTTGGCATTTGAACAACATGGCCAACCCATTAGTACCATTTGAATGCTTAGCAGTTTAACTAAAAAAAAAGATCTCAATGTTTGGTATCTTATCCTGATATCTTCAGAATCTTTCTAAGACAATTTAAGTGAAAACAACTCATTTTCCTGCCATGACATTGGTAGACTGTCCAGGTTTTCTAGTCATACAACAATAAAGTTAGCACAGTGGTTCTGTAGACCTTCAGTTTGATAGTCAGTTTAATACCTCTTCTCTCTCACACTTTCTTTTGGAGCTTCCTACTCATTGAGTTAATTCTGGCAACTAGCTTCATTATCAATATATACTTCCATGGAAAAGATACCACCAAGGTAAGTGAACTTATCCACAGTATTCAAAACTTGTCCATTTTCTGTAGCCAATGGTTCTACTTTTGGATAGTGTGGTACTGATTGATGGAGCTCCTATATTTTCTTGCAGTTTATTGTTACACCAAAATTGGCATAGGTAGCAGAGAATTGATCCATACTTTGTTGTATCTCAGCTTCAGAAGATTTGTTGAGTGCACAATAATCTGCAAACAGATAATCATGCATCAATACTCCCTTTATGTTAGTCTTGACTTGTAACTTTTTCAAGTTGAAGAATTTACCATCAGTATGATATTTGATCTTGATACAATTTTTATCCTCAGTGAAGGTGTTTGATAACATTACTGAAAATATCAGACAAAAAATCATGGGAGCAAGGACATAGTCTTGTTTCACTTCATTGGTGAATAGAAAATCAAGAGAGTATCATCCATTATTCAGAACCTGGGCAAGCATACCATCATGCAATTGATGTAAAATACTAATGAACATCTCTGTATGACCAAATTTTGACATAATATTCCATAAACCATCATGGCTGACAGTTTTAAAGGCCTTGGTCAGATCTACAATGTTGTATACAACTTTGTCCTGTGTCTGACATTTTTCCTGTAGTTGTTGAGTAGCAAACACCATATTGACTGTTCTTTGACCCTTTCTGAAGCCATGATGACTTTCAGGGTAGTGACCATCTTCCAGGTGAAAGATCAATTATTAAGGGGGGACCCCAGTAAGAATCTTGTTGGCAAGGACTAATAGAGATATACCTCTATTGTCATAGGACAATCCACTCTCTTCACTTTTTTTAGAGAAAAACAATGAAGGCATCCTTGAACTCATGAGGGATAATATGCTATTGCCATATAACCTGGAAAATTTTGGTCAGCTTTTTTATGAGTAGTGGATCTCCCACTTTGTAAATCTCAGCTGGAACAGAATCAGCACCAGGTGCTTTGAAACATGAAAGGAACCTAATGTTATTCAAAACCTCTTCTTCAGTTAGAACTTCAGCTAGAGATAGACTGACTAACTTGAGATAAATGGTGAATGGCTTCTGCATTGATTGATGACAGTTTGTTAAGAATAATATGGAACTGTTCAGCCCATCTCTCTAGGATCAAGTCCCTATAGTTAATCAATATGACTCCTTCTGTAGTTGTTGAGTAGTTGAGATGTACCATATGTCTCTTGTCCATAAATAGCCTTCAGGGCATCATAAAAGCACTTTGGATTGTTAATATCTGCATAAAATTGAATTTTATCTACTAAGCCAAGAATCCTGCATCTCTCTGTAAACTTTACTTGTACTTTACTTTTTAAGGAATTAAATGCTGCCTTCTCAGAAATGGAAGAACTATCCTGCTGGGATAGCCTGTGAAGTTTTCATTTACCAACTTCTGCACTTCATCAAAACAGTTTTGATGTTTGTGAATGTTCTGATCAGATGAATAAATGCAGTGCTGTACAACAAATCTCTGAAAGCTGCCCACTCCCTTTCTACTCTTCTGTTGTCAACTGAGTTTTTGACTCAACTTTCCTTGAAAGTTAGCAACAAACTATTCCTACTCAGAGAAACACTCTAATTTCTTGACATTAATTCTTCTGAATCATTTGGCCTTGGAGTTGCTGCTAAAGTTTAGCTTAGAAAGGATGAATCTGTGATCAGTCCAGCACTCTGTACCACACATTGACTTTGTCACTTTCACATCCTCTCTGTCTCTTCTTAAAATCACAAAATTTATTAGATGTCAATATTTGCTGCAAGGGTGCATCCAGGAAGTTTTGTTGCATTTAGGTAAATTGAAGACAGTATTTGTATGAGAAGGACACGAGATGCATGAATCAGGCCTATTATATTAGAGCTCATAAACCAATTTCCTCATTCAGAACATCAACCTCTCTTAAATTCATTGTGATATCACTTTTCTGGGGTCTGTTATATTACAATGTTGATTTAAATTAGGATTACAGTTCCCTAAAATTCCAAGATCTTTGTTCAGAAGAACTTGTGCAATTGTTTTTTTGAACCCTAGTGTAAAACTTATATTTATCCCTATTAGATTTCATCTTATTAGACCATAGATTTAAAGTTGAAAACAACCTCAGATTTAGTTCCTTATTAAGTTAATAAATATTTATGAAACGCTTGCTCTATGCCTGGTTCTATATTAAATGAGGCATATAGAGAAAGTCAGAAATAGTCCCTGCCCTCAAGAAACCCATATTCTCATGGGGGGTACAAATAAATAACTAGTTACATACAAATCATATATAAAGTTGATACAAAGTCCTCTTATTAAGGAAGACAGATGTCCTAATGAATCTTTTGGATCCTGATTCTATCATTCATTATATTAACTTTCTTTCCCAGTTTCATCTGCAGTTTTGATAAGCATTTGACTGTTTATAAGTAGGTTAGTTGAAAAAACAAAATAATAGCCAAGAATTTTGTACACAGAAAGTTAAGGACAGATCCCTGAGGTATACAATAGAGACCTTCTTCCATTGATTATCACTCTTTTGATTCACCTATTCCAATAGTTCTGAATCCAGATACTGTGACTAGCGCATTTCTCTCCATCTAGTCATGAGGGAAAATAGTTAATTTTTATTTAACATTTCCTATAAGAAGCATGTCTAAGAAAATTTTGTGGTTATTTCACTTGCATCATAAATACTTTACCCATTTATATACATCTGCTAACTCTGGAAGTGATTGGGTGATGTCAGATACTATGACTTATATATTCCATAACTTCTTTTCCTCACTTCCTAAGTCTAACAATTGGGGCAGCAAATTGGCACAATGGACAGAGCACTATCCATGAAATCAGAAGGATAGGAAATTGAATTTGGCCTCAGATATTGACACTTACTACTTGAATGACCTTGGGCAGGTCATTTAACCCTGATTACTTCGCATTCAGGTCCATCTCCAGTCATTCTGATACATACCTGGCCACTGACCCAAATGACTCTAAAGGAGAAAGTGAGGCTAATACACCACTCAGTCAGTTAAATCCAATTCATGTGCATTTCATGGCATCATCTCCCTGATGCCAAGGTCTTCTTTGAGAATGAAGGACAAACATCATCAAGTCTAACACTCAATCCAATGCTTACAAATGCCATCCATCTACCTGACCATCATTTGATTCAAGAATTAGTATTTGATTTAATTCCATTTTTATTTGAGGCAGCTGTGGTACAATGGGAAAGACAATGAAGTTTCAGTCTCAGGATCTGAATTTGAATCTTGGCTCTACTACTTATTAGTTATGTAATTATGGATGAATCACTTAAATTCTCCTCATTTGTAAAATAGAAATGGATCCTTGTGGGCCAAATATTAACTTAGAAACCCACAACTTCAAATCATCTATGTGATATTACATGTTTGTTAATAAATGTTTTGCTAAACATTTCATAATTACAATTGACCAAATTTGGAAGTTTAGGCCTGCCAACTTTGAATCTGATACCTCTGAACTAGATGATCTTTTGGGTTTCTTCCAGTTTTAGGTCTCTTAAGCTGTGATCCTAGCATTTTACCAGTTCAAGTCACAAAAGTCCTGTTTCAATATCTTCTTATTTTATAGAGTTAAATATAGGAGGGTTCTTGAAGGCAGAACCTGACTCTTCCAGACTGTGGAAGAGATCTGAAGAAGAGAAATGTAGCTCATAATCAAAAGGAACCTTATGTAGATAAATTCCATTATTGTTAAAACAGGATAAAGTAAGGGCATGTTCCAGTCTGTGCCAGAGCCACCTTAATTCCCTTTTTCCTGATCTGTAGCACTCCACAGAACACAAGAGATCTGTCAGGATTGCAGCCTGTCTTGAGTGGTCCTGATATGTTGCTTCTGCTACTGTTTCATAGTAAAAGGAAAACAAAAGAGGAAGGATCCTTTTTTGAACACATCCAATCTGGGGTAAGGAGAGTGTAGGAGAACATAACAAATTTATATAAAAGTACACACACAGATTGGTAAGATTCCCTTGGTGTTAAGTGGTTAACTTTATGAAATTCTTTATCATGTTTGCTGTTTGTCTAAATGTCCCCCATTAGCCTATCTCTTTCCTTCTTGTCCTCCACCTCCCACTTTCTACCTTTAAAATAGGGGAAGAGACCTAGTCTTGTCATGCTGTCTCAGTGACATTTCTTCTATATTCTATACAATTCTAACACAGGATCAATTACTGAGTGCTGCTCAGGAAAAAAAAAACAAAACATTGGTTTCTTAGTCAAGATGTAATGAGGGGAATATGACTTCTAATTAGATTAAGAAGGAAATAAGATCATTGGATCATGAGAATATACATTTAGTGTCAGAAAAAATTTAAAGGTCATTAAGTGCAACTCCTTCATACTACAGATGAGGAAACTGAGACTCAGAGAGGTTAAGTGATTTGCCTAATATCACATGATATTAGGCTCTTCCTGACTCCAAGTTCAGCCTTCTTTCCATTATGACAATCTGCCTCATGCTAGAAGAACTTCCCAAGCCCATGGAAAGACTTTTGACCATTCAAAGGTTAGCATAGCTAAATTGGTCAGAGAAGCTTTGTAGAATAGGTACAAAGGCATGGAGGGTTTCTATCTATTGTCCAAAGGAATAACCAACCATATAGTTGGAATAATGGATCTTTTACAGCATAGCAAGATAAGCATCCCATTTGCATATAGATATATAGATATATGTAGGTAATTGATTTTGAGGTTGTCAGTTCTTCTAAATCAGGACTTATTTTTTATTCATTTTACCTCATGCACAGCTCAATACACATTGGCGGCATTAAATAAATAAGCAATAAATTAATAAAAAATTTGGCCCTTTAATGTTTACTTTCCTCCCTTAAAATTTAAACTAGACTGTACACCCTGCAGCTTGAATGTTTAAATACATAATGAAAGGAACTCATCTGCCCTTCTCTCTTTTTTCCTGTCTTCTGCAGGCCTTATAGTAAACTAATTATTTTAACGAGGGAACTGTGTTGTCTCAGTTTCCCTTCAAATTGATCCCTTAATAATTAGATGACGGAAAAGAACATGCTTTTAGAAGCCTAGAAAATTTAACAACATACCACAAATGTATACTTAAAGAAAAAGAAATTGCCTAGGAAAATTAATTTAACTTCAGAACAGTGCTTTTAATTAAAGCTCAGCATAAAAATTCTCCCAGCAGTGGTGTGATATAGAACTATCTTGAGTGCCTTACTAACAAAAACAAAACTAAAATGAATCAGTTTGGGATAATGGAAAGAGGTGCAGAATAGGAATTGGAAGCCTTGGGTAAGAAAATGAATCCTAAACAAAGTAGATGTTCATTGATTGAAAAATGTTTAAATAAATTGGTACACATGAATGTAAGGAAATATTACTATGTTGTAAAAGAAATGATTAATATGGAATGAATATAGAGAAGCATGGAGAGATTTATAGTAACTAAGACAAAGTGAAGTACACAGATCAAGAAAATATATATATATATGCAGTGACCAGTATAATGTAAATGGAAAGAACAACCACAAAGTGATCAAAATTGAATGTTGCAAAATTGCAAAAAACAAGCAGGGCTCAAAAAAGATATTAGAAGATACTTTCCTTTCCATCCCCTCTCCCCATTTCACCAATGCACAGGTGGGAGACCCAAAAGTGTTGAACATAGCACATATGTGTAGATTTTTTCAATGTATTGATCAATTAAGATGATTATTTTTTGCTTTTCTTTTTCTTAACTTGTCTTAAACAAATACTATTTGTTACATATTTAAAATAAAAAGACCCAAAAGTCATGAATTTGAAAAAAAACCCAAAACTTAACTAGGTGTGTGTGAATAGATCATTGAATTACAGGGTTTCTGAGCTAGAAGGGATCTCAAATATCATCTATTCCAACTCATTTCTAAATGAGAATAGTTTCTATAACATATCTGAGAAATGGTCATCCAGTTTTTCCTTGAAGTCCAAAAAGAAATTAAATCAGTTCACCTCTATGAGAATCAATTTTCTTATCCCTAAAATGAAAATAATGATATATGTCCATGACATCATATGGCTGTCATGGCAAAACAAAGTCTTCCATTTCTATGTAAATACAGTCTATTTCCAATTCTCCCTCAATGTCAACTTGACTCAGCATTCACAGAGTAAAAATGCATACGTTTCTTGGATTCTGTTGATGTCTTACTGAATTAAAGTTAAAGGAAGGAAAGGTGGAGTCAAGATGATGGAGTAAAGGGAAAGACTCACCAGAGCTCTCCTCCAAACCACTCCAAATACCTGTAAATAATGACTCTAACCAAATTTTAGAGTGACAGAACTCACAAAAAGACAGTGAAACAATTTTCCAACCCAAGAAGGTCAGTGGGAAAGGTCTACTGCACCAGGGTGAGGAAAGAGCTCAGCGTCACTCTGGCTGTTCTGGAGTGAATTGGCCCCAGTCATTCAGGAACAGGAAGCTGGGCATCTGGGTCAATGGAAGTAGTGATGGTTTCCAGACTTCTTAGCCCAGAGATTTCCAAGGATAACTTGGAAGATTAGTATGAAAACTCTGTCATAGCATAGTGAAAGCATAGCATAGCCTAAGGCAGGCCTTGAGAGCCACTTAATCAGTAATGGCAGCTGCTTCCAGAACTCTCAGACCAGGAATGGTAAGGGAATTTTTTGCTATCATTGAGGCAGCACACTGCTGCTTTGCTCACACTCATATCTGGGTTGCAGCCTGAGGTCTCAGTCCCAGGAAGAGGAGGAGTAGT
Organism: Macrotis lagotis; assembly: GCF_037893015.1. Classification (NCBI taxonomy): domain Eukaryota; kingdom Metazoa; phylum Chordata; class Mammalia; order Peramelemorphia; family Peramelidae; genus Macrotis; species Macrotis lagotis. Next base: position 260,037,892 of record NC_133658.1, on the reverse strand, counting down.
AGCACAACAGAATTTACTGCCCCAGTGGAGCAGGGACCCTCCACACAGTTCCAGGGTGAACTCACAGAGCAGAACACAGACAAGGTGAGTAACCATAACCTCTCATAAGATCTTCGAAAAAATGAACACTTGCAGGTCCCTAGAAATATCTCTGAAAACATCTGCAAAAGCCTTCAAAAGCTTGGAACAGGGTGCCCTGCACTCTGGAAGCAAAATCCCATCTTAATAAAGTGTTAAAATCAAGTCATAGGACTGGGGAAATGAACAAGCAACAAAAGGAAAAAAAACTTTAGACACTTATATGGTCATAGGAAAGTCAAAATGCACATCAGAAGATAACAAAGTCAGAACTTCTATATACAAAGCTGCCAAGAAAACTATGAACTGAGTTTGGACTATGCAAGAACTCAAAAAGGAATTTGAAAATCAAGTAAGGGAAGTAGAAAAAAATTTGGAAGAGATATGAGAGAGGTAGGAAAATCATGAAAATTGAGTCAGCATCTTGATGAATGAGAGACAAAAAAAATTCTGAAGAAAATACCATCTTAAAATTTACCAGATTGGGTCAAATGGAAAAAAAAAAGAGTTCCAAAAAGTCAATGAGGAGAAGAATGCATTAAAAAACAGAATTGGTCAAATGGAAAAGGAGATAGAAAAGCTCACTGAAGAAAATTATTCCTTAAAATATAGAATGGAGTAAAGGGAAGCTGATGACTTTGTAAGAAATCAAGAAACAACAAATCAAAACCAAAAGAATGAAAATCTAGAAAAAAATGTGAAATATCTCATTGGAAAAACAACTGACCTGGAAAACAGATGTAGAAGAGATAATTTAAAAGTTATTGGACTACCTGAAATCCTTGACGTAAAAAGAGCCTAGACATCATTTTGCAAGAAAAACTGCTCTGATATTTTAGAAACAGGTATAAAAATGAAATTGAAAGAATCCATCACTCACCTCCTGAAAGATCCTAAAATGAAAACTTCCAGGAATATTATAGCCAAATTTCAGAGCTCCCAAATTAAGGAGAAAATATTGCAAACAGCCAGAAAGCAACAATTCAAATATCATGGAACCGCAGTTATGATAACACAAGATTTAGCAGCTTCTACATTAAGTAATCTTAGGGCTTGGAATATGATATTCTGGAAGGCAAAATAGCTTGGAGACAAACAAGAATTAATTTCTCAGCAAAACTGAATGTACTCTTTCAAGGAAAAAAGATGAATATTCAATGAAATAGGGAACTTTCAAACTTTCCTGATGAAATGAACAGAGTTGAACAGAAAATTTGATCTTCAAATGAAAGACTCAAGGGACAAAACAGACAAAGAAAATTATAGACCAATCTCCCTAATAAATATTGATGCAAAAAATCTTAAATGAAATTTTAGCAATGAGACTACAGCAAGATAATACACCATCATCAGGTAGGATTCATACAAGATAGGCAGGGATGGTTCAATACTAGAAAACACTCAACACAATTAAACACAACAATAGCAAAACCAACAGAAATCATATGTTATCTCCATAGATGCTGAAAAAGTCTTTTGATAAAATATAACAGCAATTCCTATTAAAACACTTGAAAGTTTAGGAATAATGGAGTTTTCCTTAAAATAATAAATAGTATATCTATCATCAAATATTATATGTAATGGAAATATACTTGGAACATTTCAAATTCAGGGGTGAAACAAGGATGCCCATTATCACCATTATTACTCAATGTAGTATTAGAAATACTATCAGTAGCAATAAGAGAAGAAAAAGAAATTGAAGGAATCATAATTGGCAATGAGGAAGCAAAACCCTCACTTTTTTCAGATGATATACCTAGAGAACCTGAGAAAATCATCTGAAAAACATCTTGAAACAATTAACAAATTCAGCAAAGTAGCAGGATATAAAATAAACCCACATAAATCATTGGCATTTCTATATGTGAACAAAAAATCCCAAAGTAAGAGAGATAGAAAGAGAAATTCCATTGTAAATAACTATAGACAACATTAAATACTTGGGATTCTACCTCACAAGACAAACCCAGAAGCTGTATGAACACAATTATAAAGCACTTCTTACCCAAATAAAGTCGGATCTAAATAATTGGGAAAATGTCAAATGTTCATGGTTAGCTCAAGCTAATAAAATAAAAATGACAATTCTACCCAAATTAATTGGTAAATTAATTATTTTCTTATTCAGTGCCTTACCAATCAAACTGCCAAAATAACTATTTTACTAAAAAAAAATAGTAACAAAATTCATCGGGATAAGATGGGAAAGAATAACAAGAAAACTGATGAAAAAAACTTTAAAGAAAGGTGGCCTAGCTCTACCAGAACTAAAACTATACTATAAAGTGGCAGTCATTAGAACTGCTTGGTCCTGGTTAAGAAATAAAGTAATGGATCAGTGGATTAGGATAGACTCTAAAAAAGTTGCAGTAAATGACTTTAGCAATTGATTTTTGACAAACCCAAAGACATCAGCTTCTGGGATAAGAACTCATTATTTGACAAAAATTGTTTGGAAAACTGGAAAATATTCAATGAAATAGGGAATTTTCAAACTTTCCTGATGAAATGAACAGAGTTGAACAGAAAATTTGATCTTCAAATGAAAGACTCAAGGGACAAAACAGACAAAGAAAATTATAGACCAATCTCCCTAATAAATATTGATGCAAAAAATCTTAAATGAAATTTTAGCAATGAGACTACAGAAAGGGCTGGCTGGGTGGCTCCGGCTGTTCCCAGCTCCGCTTCAGCCTCGGCTCTCCCTCCTCTGGGCCTCCCCTCCTCTCCACTTCTCTTCTGTCCTCTTTTTCTAGCTCTTCTCTTTTTTGCCTCTTCTATCTCTAATCCATCTCTCTCCTCCCCACCTTTTCTCTCCTCTCCTCCTCTTACCTCTCCTTTTCTCCTCTTTTCCTCTTCTCTAACCTCTCCCCTTCCTCTCCTCTCTTTTCTTCTTCTCCCCCTCCTTCTCTTTCCTCTTCTCTACTCTCCCCACCTTTCTTCTCACTCCCTCCCCTTTTCTCTTCTCCCCTCCTCCCCCTTTTTCTTCTCTGCTCTCTTTACCTCCTTCTTCTCCCTCCCTCTGCTCCCCTCTCCCCTCCCCTCCCCTCCCCTCCCCTCCCCTCCCCTGGCAAAATTTAGGCATAGATCCACACCTCACACCCTATATCAAAATAAGGTCAAAATGGGTACAAGATTTAGATATAAAGAATGATACCATGGATAAATTAATAGACCAAGAAATACTCTATCAGATCTATGGAAAGGGGATAAATTTATGATCTAACAAGAATTAGAGCATATTATAAATAAAAAATGAATGATTTTGACTATATTAAATTAAAAAGGTTTTGCAATAATAAAACCAATGCTGCCAAAATTAGAAAGAAAGCAGAAAGCTGGGAAATTATCTTCAGAACTAGAAGTTCTGATAAGGGTCTAGAAAACTGAGTCAAATTTATAAGGTCACAAGTCATTCCCCAATTGATAAATGGTCAAAGGATATGAACAGAGAGTTTTCAAATGAAGAAATTAAAGCTATGAAAAAATGCTCCAAATTATTATTGATTAGAGAAATTCAAATTAAAACAAATATGAGGTATCATCTCACACCTATCAGAATGGCCAAAATGAGAAAAAAGGAAAATGGTCAATGTTGGAGAGATTGTGGTAGGATCCAGACATTGATACATTGCTGGTGGAGTTTTGAATGGATCAACTTTTCTGGAAAGCAATATGGAATTATGCCCAAAGAGCAATAAAACTGTTTATACCCTTTGACACAGCAATTCCAATTCTAGGTCTGTATCCAGAAGAAATTATAGAAAAAGGGAAAAGTCCGACATCTTTCAAAATATTCATAGTAGCTCTTTATGTGGTAAAGAACTGGAAATTGTGGGACTGCCCATCAAGGGGAATGGCTAAATAAGTTATAGTACATGAGCACTATGAAATACTATTTCTATAAGAACCCAAAAATGGTTGGATGCTAGAGAAGCATGGAATGACTTATAGGATCTGATGCTGAGTGAAGGGAGTAGAATCAAGAGAACAATGTACACAGCAACAGCAACAACATTGAGAGATGAGCAACCTTGATGGAAGCAACTCCTCAGTCCAGATTGCGAGGACAACTGTATTAGACCAACTGTGGGCTACTTTATTCCCATCCAGAGAAAGCAAAACAAAATGAAACAAAACTTACAAAAAACCCAACCCTTCAGAATCTGATGAACACTTTTTAAAAAACATTATCTCTTATGTGTTTCTTTCCCTTAATCCTAATTCCTCATATCAAAAATTACTAATCTGTAAATATGTTTATCAAAATATCTATGTACAATGTTAACTGATGTTTCCCCATTGAGGGGAGGGTGGTGGGAAGGGAAGGTGGAAGGAAATTTTGTAACTTAAAAATATACATGTGCATATCTATGAAAATATATAAATAAAATTTAAAAAGCCTTAAACAAAGACTCGAGGGAAGCATAAAAAGGTAAACGAGAAATGAAAATCATGAGGGATTTAGTGATGTTTAATTGCTTATATTCCTGCATGGGAAGATGATATTGACAATTCCTATGAATTTTTCATTTATTAGGATAGTTTGAAAGTATATATATATATATATATATATATATATATATATATATATAGCCTAGTGGGAATTGAATTTGAAGGGATAATATATTAAAAAAAAGATGGAGCAAATAGATAAGAGAAAAATATACTGGAAGAAAGGGAAAGGAAAAGGTAGAATGGGTTAAGTTATTTCACATTACAAAAAGGCAGAAAAAGCTTTTGCAGTGGAGTGGAAGAGGGGGGCAGTGAGGGGAGTGAGTGAACCTTACTCTCATTGGAATTGACTCTGAGAGGGATTAACATACATATTCAATTGGATATGGAAATCTATCTTATCCTAGAGGAAAGTAGGAGAGGAAAGGTATAGGAGAAAGGAGGCTACAGTGAGGGTAGAAGGGAGGGGAGTTTGTGGCAGTGGGTAGTAAGATGCAGAACACTTTTGAAGAGGGACAGGGTAAAGGAGAGAGAGAAGAGAACAATGGGGGTGGGGGAATACTATGGAAGAAAATAGAGTTAGTGATAGCAATTGTGCGAAAAAATATTGACAAAAATTTCTCTGATAAAGACCTCATTCCTAAAACATAGATGACTGAATCAAATTTATAAAAAAATGGAAGCTATTTCCCAATTGATGAATGATCAAGATATGTGAACAGTTTTCAGATGATAATATTGTTATTTATTTAAGTCATTAAAAATAATGTCCTAAGGAATTATTGTCAGAAGAGATGTGGGTTGGGATAATTCTGGGATAGTACCTATTGGATTAGTTAATAGGCCAGAAGGGGAGGTTGATAGGTTTTAGAGGGTGTGTAGGAAGGATGAGACATTAATTTAAAAAGTAATATTAAAAAAAGTAAAGTCAAAGGAAATAGCATATCCACTAATTTTTGATAGTGCAAAAAGAAATGGAAATATTAACAGTATTTTTCTTGCCCACTCTTTGGCCATTTGCTTTTCTGTAAAAGAACGTCATTTTCATATCTTCTAAGTATATCTAAGATAATGTCTTAAAGCTGAAAGGGACTTTGAAAAGTTCATAGGCTATTAGAGCTAGAACATGACTCTGCCAAGGCATTTCCTTTGTGATCTTAGACAAGTCACTGAACCTCTTGGGACTCATTTCCTGTTTAAAATGAGGAGGTTGGACTTGGTGATTTGTATGGTCCATTCTACTTCTGAATATCTAACACTATTTCTAGATTTCTTCTGAGGTTATATTGTCTATCCCCTTCATTTTTCAGAAGTAGAAACTGAGATCCAGAGAGTGCTAGTGAATTGCTTAAGGTAATAAATCTAATTTATGACAGAAACAGATTTGAACCCATATTTCATGACTCTCAGCATAATATTATCCCTATTATACCATGCTCAACCTAGTCTATTGCTTTATACAAGTACAATATCATATGATCATAGACCTAGAAATGGAAGTGAAAATAGACCATTTAGTTCAATACTCTCATTTTATAAATGAGGAAAGTGAGGTAGAGGGAGGTTAAATGATTAAAGGTAGGATTTAAACTCAAGTGACTTGACTCAAAGACTAGTGCTATTTCTACTAAACCCCTTTACTTTCCATTTTATTTTAAATATTATTTTTTCAACAAAAAATAAATTTTCTTTTCCTTCCATTCCCCTACTATCGAAAAAATAAAAAATAAAAACAAAACCTTTACAACAAATATATTTAGTAACATTCCAGTATTTTATATACTTCCCTTTTTAAAGATGATGCAATTAAGACCCAGAGAGATTTTGTGATTTTTCTAACATTACACAGAATTATTATCCCCTCTGGATTTTAGTGATGGGACATTTTTAGAGGATAAAAAGGCACATAGCAAATTGCAAAAAAGGAAATAACACTTCAAAATGAAAAATGGATGCACATTTATCAAACATGGATAAGAGAAACACCAACTCCATCCATTGGGTACTATGACTAAAATATCACAGCCAAGTAGATCCATGAAGAAAATGATTATACTCCTTGATTTTAATCTTTTATTGTAGCAGAAAGTACTCCTTAATCAGGATCTAGTTAGGTCTCTGTTTTAATAGCAGGGATATACACAGAAGCAAAGAGCATAGATTTGGAGCTAACAATACTAATGCTTTATTTTTCAGATTGTTTTAAACAGCAAGAGGATTTTTAACACTGAGAATGGTACTATCAGAAAACAGTCCCCATTTTCCCAGATCAAGTCTTGGGAAGGTAGAGAGGGGACCCGGTTTAATATTGCATTTCACGGGTGCCAGGACTATGAACTAGAGGCAACTTGTCTTGAAGACATAAGGAAAATAAGTTTTGACTACAATCTAAGTATATCCCATGGGTGATAATATGAGTGATAGTCTTGGAACTTTTTTTAAAGTCCAAGACTCTAATGACCTTTAAGTTTTGTTACCTTTTGGTATATAAAGTAATAAAGAACAATTGGTTTAGTCCTGAGAAGAAACTGTATGTTTCTGTTTAGTTTTATTATGGAAAATGGAGAAATTTTCATACTTCTATTAAAGATAGAGAAGATCAGTTTTCAGAATGTTCAGATCCAAGGAGCAATTTTGCCCAGCATTCACTTGAAAGAACTTGATCTTTTTTCCCCCTCAGCATGGTGAAGGTAGAAACTCTAGGCTGTGGTCTTCCCTTATCACATCAACTAGGACTTCATCCAAGGGACTCCGCTCAAAACTTTGATTATCTTTAAATCCCAACTTGTCAGACATGACTGAACAACCACAAAATCTCAACTTGAAGTTTTGAGCCTTTGGTTCTGGAAGCTTTGATTCCTTCTGACCTTGGGGGCCAGAGAGTTATCATATCCAGAGCTATAATTAGAAATTTTATGCATGGGGAAAAGTTCCACAAATTGAGAGTTAATATTCTCAGTTGAGTATATATAAGATAGAATAGAAGAGTGGGAGAGAATATTTCACTATTTGGTGGCCACTGATTTTAGCTAATTATTTTTTTCTACTAGGGTAGAAGTTTCTAAGTAAAGCTATGTTGTTTCTTCTTGCTGAAGGACTACAAATGCTTTTAAAACCAATTTCATTTTGTGCTTTCAAATTCAGCAGTCTAGGGCTAAATGCTGGTCATCTAACCCTAGTTATGCTTATATTCATGCCTATGTTATTGTCTTCCTTCTGCTGCTTCTACTTGTGCTTAGTTCTAATCCATTTATCTTTACCAACAGGTTCCAAAATCATTTTTTCTTCTACAATATCTTCTGCAGGAATGCTTTCCCTCCTTTATTCTGAGAATCTTCTTAACTGTTCTTCCTGTCTTGAATCTATTGCCCAGGGAAACTATCTTTCACACTGTTGCCTGAATGATCTCTCTGCCATATTGACTGCTCTGGCTGTGTCACTTTTTTCCTCAATGGTTCTACATTTCCTGTAGAATGAAGTTTAAACTCCTAACCCTGTCTCATAAGGTCCTTTACAATCTGTTTCCAGAGTCTCTTTAGAGAGATCCCATGTGATTTCTCTTCACATATAAGATGTATCAGTCAAACTGGACTGCTCTCTTTCCCCCATTCTTGTTTTGCATTTTTCCTTGTCTGCTTTTGTTCATGCTTTTACCTAAGCTTGGAAGAGACTGTCCCTTCTATTATCCATCAACACTTTGAAGTTCTTCCTTTGCTTCAAAAATTAACTCACAAAACTTTCCTTGAATACCTCAGATGAAAGTATTTCTTCCCCCTCCTTAGATTTCTCAGAACAGTTTCCCTTGATCTTTCCATCACTATCATATTCTATTTTATATCATATTTCTATGTGTTTATATATAATATGTCCACCCTTATTAGTCTATAAAGTCCTTGAGGGCTGGGATTACTTTAATTTTTTTTAACTTAGTGATGTCCCACACATCAGAGGTACTTAATAAGTGTTAAAAGGAATTCCTCTTCTTATCCCTATCCCTACACATTTCATGACCAAAGAGTGTCTCTCCTATGGTTTTGTCACAGAGGAAAATAGAATAATATGGAGAAATAACAAGTACAAAATCTAAGGTAATTGACAGAGTTAACATTACACATTAGGAATTGGATAACACCTAAATTTACCTATCTATTTTCTGATTAGTTTTCAAGTTCCATAATATGATATAAACTGGGAGTAGAGCCTTTGTTCTGTCCTGAGACTTTTCTTCTGGTCTGAGAATATAATTTTTCTTTGCAGTATAGCACCATTCCAGACTCTGGATAAAGCTCATATTCCTGTTATACAATTCTAAACTCATTTTCAGCTAATCAGGAAGCTTCTTGTTTGCTAGTGGGTTTTGGTTTGTTCTCCATATTCTTATTTAGCCAAGAGTTAGTGGCTAACTAGGTGTCTCACCTCTCTCTTCTTGAAGTCAATTAGTCAATAACCTTTATTTTAAGTACCTGCTACATATTAGGAACTATGCTAAGTGCTGCGAATGTAAAAAGAGGCAAAATACAATTCAAAACCTCACAATCTAATGAAATGTGGGAAAGAAATAAATCTGTATCCTAAACATCTAAGAAAAGAATAATTTGACTCAATCTGTCTCCCCCCATCCTGTTCACAAAATACACCTTTTAGCTTTATAAATTTAAAATCAGAATTATAAAACCTAATTTTATAAATTAGGCAACCAAGGACCATATAGGTTAAATGACCTATGTAGGGTTAAAAACGCAGTAAATAGCAAAACTGAAATTTGAACCCAAGTTTACAAATTCACCACACTTTGAGTTATGCCACATTCTCCCCAAACTACCTCTTGTCTCTCTTCAACTAGTATACATCGAACACTTAATTAATGGTCAGATCCTTGTAAATTCTAATTCTGAATAGATAACTGGAGGCTGTTATAGGATTTCTTATCTGATCTGAGATACTTGCTCAAATTTACAGATTATAGAAGTTTGAAACAGTAAGTTAATTGCTCATCTCACCTATCAATTCCTGCATGATATTAAACACAGACAGCAAGTAAGAAATTAACCATGCTTGACCAATAATCCACCTGTAGGGCTGCACCTTAAAACATAAGACAGTGAGACACTCTTCCCATCTTAGACTCAGCAAGTTGGTTCCTGGTTCTTTCAATAGACAATACTGTTTTAGTCTTTCTGATGTGTTCTTTTCATTAAATCTGCTTTGGAGCCAAATAAAATGCATTTTCTATTAAATATGCAATTTTACATACTGAGACAGTTTGGGAAAAACTTGTTCCCCTCCTCTCTTGCTCACATGTAGCTGATTTTGAATAAGCATGATGGAGCTGTGCATGAAGGACTATTGAAATTGGAACAGAGTGGTCTAGAAGCTGCTAAATGGGTCAGGTATGATAGCATTAGATTTTTCTCTTACTAAACTTTAAATATTAACCATTTAGCTCCTGTCTATAATTGTCTAGATTTTTTTCTTTCCAATAATAGGAATCCCTAAAATGAGTTGAGTGAAGAGGGAAATGTTTGACTATTTGAGCCACCCTTGAACCCTTATTAAGGGCTAACTTCAGTCATAGAAAAATATAATATGACAGTAATATAATTGTAATTCCCAGTTTTAAAATAATGATAATAACAATCATATTCCCTCTGAACTTTGAGGTTTATAAAATATTTTTTCCATAATAACTCTGTGACATAGGTAGTATAAATTTTATTATCTATCCCCAGCTAGGCAACATAGGAGATAGAGAACTGAGCCTGGAGACAGAAAGGTTCAAGTACATATCTAGTCTCAGACATTTGCCTAGCTGTGGGATATTAGGCAAATCACTTAATCTTTGTCTCTTTCAATTTTCTCAACTGCAAAATGGGGGTAATAATAGACCCAACTTCATAGGGTTGTTATGATCAAATGAAATAATTTTAAGTATTTAGCACAGTGCCCTACTAGAAGGGGCTTCATATGAGAAAATTTAGGCTTAGAGTAGTTTTTCTTTTTTCATTTTGGTCATCGTGGTCAATTTACAGGGTGTGGGGTGAAATGTTGGATTTGTTTTAATTAGAATCTAATATTTTGTTATGTCAGTAGAAAGTAAACTCCTTGAAGGTTTACTGTACTTTCTCATGGTCTTTGCACACCCAGAATATAGTATAGTTCCCATCATCACATGGTAGGCTCTCAATAATGCCTATTGAATTGAACTAGACTTGGTCTTGGGGTTTCTTGCTTCCTTCCCTTGATTTTGCCTTTACTCCAAGAAGCCACTCTCACTCTGCAGTTTTTTTGGTGTTGCCCCAAACTAGTCATTCTTTAGGTGAAAGTGATGGTCATGAAACAAATTTTGAACTTCCTTCCTTTCCATTATAAATATTATATTGTTATCTCTAATAAGCCAGTGGTCCAGCCTACTCCTGAACAACATTTCTAAAAATTGACTACAATAGCAGCTAGTTAGGACACAGTGCAGGAAAAGAATAAGTTGAAATTTTCTCTCACACAATCAATTTATAAATATTTAAGTATTTATCCTCTATCAGGCACTGTACTGGGGATAGAAATCCAATGAGTGAAATAATTCTTGCTTGCAAGAAACTTGACTGCTAACATTTTAAATACATTCTAAATATTCTAAGTATATTTGGATCAACTATGAAAATGAACAGATTGCTATCCCGCTACCTGTCAATTCACTGGGCTAAATTGTACTGTATTTTACAGTATATCAATACACCTATGACCACATCCATATGAGTATTCCCTTCACTGGAGCAGATTTCAACTCATCTGTGCCCTCTTAACCTATGTGATTCTTGTCTCTGGCCTCCCTGAAATCCTCCTTTGAACAGTTACTCAATGTCCTGGAAGTCCTCTCTAAATCCTCTTAATATTCTTCAGATAGCAGCAAAACACTTGGGCCCTCCATCTGTCATCCTTCTCTCTGGCTCCATGACCAACCCATTTCCCTTTTGGATCATACATTTTCTGGATGATATCTTTTATGCCCAAAGAACAAAGGTTGCATTCTAACTGCTATTAAAATCCATGGAGGGAAGGCTTTGATATAACTTTCTGTGAAGTGTATGCCTGCAATATTTTCTTTCAAATTAGAATATTAGAATTAGAATTAGTCTTTGTATAGCTGCCCTGCACCTATTTCCACAGCTGGAACAAAAGACTCACGGTGGGTAGAGGGAATAAATTCTCAGTTTTAAATTAATATAATTGGCTTAGGCCAGATTTGTGAACCATTTCCAAAGGAAAGTCTGTTTTAATTTCTCCCAAGTTTTATGTTCTCTGTTGGGAGAGATACTGATAATTCAAGTCATAGAAGGGACATTATATGGCATGTGGGAGATAAAGCAATTCTTGAAAGGAATGTTGGTGCTAAGTAGGTGAATACCAGTTAGTCACATCTTGTGCCTCGGGCTCTTATGGATTTGAAAAGTGTTCTATATATAATTAACACCTGTGGAATGAAGTCCTACCTTTCATCTTCTAAAAGATGCACAAATGCACTTATGTTTGTATGTGGAATTTATTACAGATATCTTTAAGTGGTGAAAAATTTTCATCAGAAAGGTGTTCAGGTATAGATCTGGTCACTCAACAAGACCATCACTTTTGAGCAATGCTCTGAGATTAAGTGTCTAATAGTCAAGTAGAGAATTTGGTTATTATCCAAGAGATTCTGGCAAAAGCTTTCACTTTCCCCCTGAACAAATACTTTACTTTTGCAATGTACTTCACAAGTTCCCAGTGAGGAAACTGGCTCTTCCAACAACTTTGACCTGGTCTTTTTGGCAATATCCACTGAGCAGTTCCTGGAAATATTCAGGGAGAGCAGGGAATCATCAGGGTTGGAAGAAATAATTTGTGGATGAGGAAAAAAACACTTTTCTCCTCAGCTATTTCTCTCTCTTATTTTATCTTAGGTGCTTGGTTCAGCTCCATAAAAGACAACTGACCCTGTATCCTCTTGGCTTCAATGAAGAGAACAAGAAAACTGCTCTGGAGGCAATTGTCAGATGTAAAAGTTCATAAAGAAAAGGAACATGATGAATTTTCTTTCCAAGCTGAAAAAGACAATTATTTATGAGTACAAACATATATTCTATTTTAAGGAATATTACAATTAAAATAAATAAAGTTCCTTTCTACATATTCATAGTCATTATATTTATAAACTTTTAACAAGCTTAAAATTCTATCCTGAACTCATTTTACTCCATTGCCACTGCATCATTTAGAGAAAGTCATAGTTCTGTGTGTCTCTTATTTGATGCTCTGTCCCAGGTCAAGAAGAATACTCTTTTTTTTTCTGCTGAGAAATAGGTTTTGAACAAAGTTACTCATGAAGACTACCTATTAAAGAAGTAGAAGGGCTATGATCTTTATTGGTGGAAGGGAAAACCCACCCCAATGGACTCAAGAATCCTTAAAGCATTGAAATATAAGGGAGACCTTATGATGAAAGAGCACTGGATTTGGAAGCAGAAAACCTGGGTTCAAATTCTGACACTAACTTTTTGCATGATCTTGGGCAAGTCACTTAACTTATCTGGTCTTCAGTTTCTCCATCTGTAAAATGAGGTAAGTAGGCTAAATTATATTTCATTTAGTGTCTAGCTAAAAGTCTATGAAATAAAAATGTCTTAAACTGATTGTGAATAACTGAGGGGACAAGATACATCTAGATGATCTCCACCTTAGAAGCAATACTAAGCAATTAATGAAGTTGATCTAAACCAAGGGGTTTCTGACTATTTCTGCCATTATTTTGGCAGGGTGAAAGCATCAGAAAACTTTCTTACCTTCTCCCAAGGGAAAAGAGGAATGATGAGAAAAATTTGTACCACTGAATCAATATATGGCAAAATTTCAACTCTGTAACCTTAAAAACCTAAGCAATTAACTTTGTTTGAAAAGGTCAGAGCAGCCCATGCTATTCTCCTTTGACAAGTTAGGCCATCCAACAGCTCTGTTTAAATTAGAATTATCTTTGGCAAAGTTAATCAGGATGTTATAAATCACATTGCATTGTATGAGAGTTTAACTCCAGGTATTTTCCAAATGTATTGGATTGTTTCATTGAGGCAGAGGACATGGTTTGATTACATAACTATATACACATTGAGAAAACATCTTAAGAAGTTTGATTAATCAAAGCATTCACCAAACTCAAATGCAAACTCAACTCATAACTAATGAGTCCAAAACTAGTCCCAAAATGTAAATAATTAGGGTGCTTTGGATCTCAGACAGCCAGTTTCATATTATTAAGTGATTTTCTTCCTTTGAAGAATCTTCAGTTTCCAATGGTCTTTTCTTCTCCCCCCCGACTTGTTTCTGATGTACAGTTAGACTTCTATTTCTTTCACATATTATTTATGTAGACATAGGGAAGGAAGAAAAGAGTCTAGATTGAAAAAAGCCAGTTACTTCCTAGTTTTCCTTCTCTCCTGTGTCCATTTCCTCCTTCCCTCTTGTGTTTAGAGATATAGATTTAGATCGGAAAAGGAATTGGAATGACATCTAACTCAACTCTCTTATTTTACAGACAAGGAAACTGAGGTCTAAGGAAGTTCATTGACTTTCTTAAGGTTTTTCAGGGAATAAATAAGAGAAGCATGCTTTGAACTCAGGTTCTCTCACTCCAGGATCAGTTAGTTTCCCTTTATTAATTGATAAAGTCCTACTTTCCTTTCTTCCTGAATCATTTCTTTTTCTCTTTAAAGCCTAACTCAAATGTGCCACCCTCCAGGAAGCCTCCCCTCTGGATCATTAATAGTTTTTTCCTTTGTACTCCATCCAGTTTTTTTTTTGTATCTTTCTGCACTTAACTATACTCTCTATTCCGATTTTTTTTTGTGTTTATGTACTGGACAGAATATGCCATGAGAATACTTTCTTAATAAACTTTGTGTATTCTTTAGCATTTAACAGGGGTCTGTGAATACAATAGGAGTTTGTCTAACAAATGTTTAATGAGTTCTTGATTTCCTTGTGTTCTGGTGGCATTGATAAAATGTGCTTCAGGTTTTTAATGAGTTAGGTGACCAACTTAGCAAGCATTTAGTAAACTCCTACTATGTGTCAGATACTGTGGTAGATTCTGGGAATAAAAAAGGCAAAAATGATGCATTCCTTGCCTTCATTTCTCTACATTTTACAGGTATATATAGAAGGTAAGAACATATGGGATAATTGGAGATGGAGAAATCGAGTGCTAATATCTAGGATCAGAAAAAGCTTCTCTCTGGAAGAGATGTCTGAGCCTAGCCTCAAAAACTAAGAATTCTAAGGCAGAAGTGAGAAGACAGTATCTTTCAGGCAAAGGGGACCAGCTTGGGCATAGCCACTGAGGAGAAAGATGGAAAGCCTAGTTCAGAAAACACCAAATAGGTCAGTTAAGCCAGAATGAAAAGGACATGAAGGCAAATAATCTGTGATAAACCTGAAAAGGTAGACTGGAGCTAGATTGGGAAGGACTTTAAAAGTCAAGCTGAGAGGTTTGTATTTTATCCTAGAGGACAAGGAAGCAATCAAAGGCTTTTGAGCAGGGGAGTGACATGATCAATAGCCTGATTAGGCCCTGGGATTTTCTAGGAGTTTATGGAAGCTGGAGGAGGCGGGGGAGGGAAGACAGAGAATGAAAATCTATTATGGAAGAACTTTTTTTCCCTCCTTTATCATTGTAAGAAATTTAATGATATGGTCACACATGTAATGATCATATATAGAGAACTAGAGAGGATTTAAGAGGTCACTGATTTCCTTCTCCTCTTCTTCCTTCTAATAATAATAGTAATAATAATATTAGAAGTTGTAATAGTAATAATATTAGAAGTTGCATAAAAATTTAAAAGTTATAATGTATTTTATACATGTCAGTCCATTTGATCTCAGAACAACTCTGGGAGGTGCAGATGGGAAAATCAAGATGCAGGTTGAGTACAGGGTAATAGAACAAGGAGTTGCCTGAGTCAAGAATCATACTTCAGTTCCTCTTGACTTCACCATTATGCTATCCCTCTCTGACTTTTTCCAAGATGAGAGCACAGACTTAGAAAAATTAAATGACTTTCTCAATGTCATCTAGCTTACTAAGTATCTGAGGTGAGTCTTGAACCCATTTCTTTTTGAATCCAAGTACTGCCTCTTTATTTGACATCAATCATGATGATGATGATGATGATGATGATGATGATGATGATGATGATGATGAAAACTCAAATTTATATTATACTTCATGGTTTACAGAGTATTTCATAGACATTTTCTCATATGCCCTTTCAACAACCCTGTTGGGGTAGGATAAGGGACAAATTATTATGCCCTTTTCACAGATGAGGAAATTGAACCTCAGAGGGTTAAAGTGATTTGTTCACAGTCAAATGTCTAATGAATACCATAGCTTCTTTTGTTATAGCCTCCTTGCTCTACCTTACATCGACAGATTGCTCCATTTACTAAAACTTGATAGAGAAATAAATTTGAATTTCTATTTTTAGATTCTGAATTTCTGCCACAGCCCTGATTAGACAAATGGAGGATGCCACTGAGATAAGGGACAGATGGGTGGACCTCATCAGCAAGTACTGTGCACTCTCTCTGACTTATCCAGATGGTCAGTCTAAATTTCAGGATGGAAGTTCATGTGCAGAGATTAACCTATCCTCCAAACATGAGATCAGTAAAGATGAACCTGACATATTACCAGGAACAAAGGAGGAAGAATCAGTGTCTTTGCTGGTTGCAGGTTCTTCCACAAGTTTATCAACCATAGTTACCACTTCCAGTTATGAGTCAGGATCCCAAAGAAGAGCCTTAGTGGCATAGGGCATTTCATGTGCACCCCCAACCTTGCTTCTCCATTGTCCAGGAAATCCTTTCTCCACTTGCCAGTATTCCAGTTGTTAACGTCATTCCAATCACTGAAAGGACAAAAATTTCTCAATGGGATATTGCTCCTCATGATAAGGTAAGTCTTTCCCCTTTCTTAATTTAATCCAAGGGTTATACTATGGAAATAAAGAAAATGTGTGGTGAACTGAGAGTTTTTTCCCAGTTTGCTTTAAATCTTTGAGAAAAATTTCTTATCACTTTTGTGTTTTTTGATTGAGGAGACGCTGAGGAATTATTGCATAGCACTAGATTGATTCAGAGCTGACACAGCGGAATCCAATGCCCAGAGGTGCCAAATCTTTTTATTATTTCTGTTAATCTAATAAATTACTTATTAAACTGATGGCTGCTCTCCTTAATGGGGCTAGTCACTAGGAGGAAGATTTTGGTTCAAAGTAAATCAAAAAACTATTACTGGGGGTCCAACCCTAGAAAGACTGCCTCAGGAGGTAGTGACTTTGCCTCTCTCTAGAGGTCTTGAAGAAGATGATCACTGGTCATCTGGTTAGGGAGACAGTAGAAGGTATTCTTGTTTATGTAAGGGTTGAACTAGATGACTTCTGGGATCTCTCCTGTCTCAGAAATTTTTTGAAAAATGATTGAAAATAAAGGGTGAGATTTTTCAAGGGAAATGCTTTACGTTCAGAACTAAAATGCCCTGTGAGTCTTAGAGACAAATGAGAATCTAACACAAAAAAACTGCTTTGGGCTGGAATATCTTTTGAAATAAGTCAACTCAGACATTTGAACTGGGGTCTACCATTCCTTCTGACAGACTCTGCCTCAGGCTCCCTCAAATCTTTTTTTCAGTCAATCTCTCTTTCCTGCATCTTTGGATCAGGATGTATATGGGGAGAGCCTGGATACATTTTGATCTGACCCCCAACCAGTTTCCCACTAGTGAATCAAGTTCTAGAGACACTTGGGAAACCATTATGCCCCATTTATTTAGGTCTGAAATGCCTCTGCTGTCACTATTCAGGGATTCATTAAAATATGAGCTGGAATGGCTCTGTGAATTTGGAAGACAGAGCTGCCCTTTCTGAGAATGAAAATCTGAAGTCAGAACATGTTTCTGGTAATGTCACTGTGTGCAGATTTCAGTTTCTTTCTTCCCTTCCTCATGTTTTTCAGATTCAAAAATCCATCTGGTCGACATGTGACCCCCGGAAGAGAAAAATCAATGTAACAAGACTCTATGACCAGTTCCACACTCTGAATACCCCTGTGATGCTGAACAATGATTTATTAGGGAACCAGCACTTTCTTATAGACTGCAAAGTTGCTCACAACTTTAGTGAGTGATAAGTTATTTGCTTAGTCTCCCATGGCCAGGTTTTCATATGTAAGATCCATTAACAGTTGGAAGATTGTACCTGTGGTAATGATTCCAATGACCTGATCATCTGCTTCTTCTTAGATTGATGGCTACTTTCCATATTGGGACTATCACTATATCTAACTGTTGATTGGGAAAAGACAGATTTCTCCTTTATATTTACTCTTTTTTTGTTTGTGAGGGTAACAAATCAATAAACCATGAAGTTAGATTTCTCCCCTGGATATCCTTATGATATGGAGAGTTCTAGAAGATTATGTCAACAAAGAACACACTTAATAATTTTCTACAAAACTGGAAAATCTCTAAGTATAATTGTTTGTCTTTTATCCAGGGCCCTGTCTCACTTCAACTATCTTCACTTATCAACTCATCTGAGTTTCCAAAGTAGTTTTCTTAAAGCACATGTCTAAATAAGTTACTCAGAAAACCTGTAGTGGATCCCTTTCTGCCTTTAAAATCAAATTTTATCATTTATAAACTTTTTTGTATAGCTTTTGAAACTTTTCACAGACTATAATCTACTTTCAAAGTCTTGTTATTCATCATTTCTCTGTGTCCAGAAAAACTGAATTTTCTTTTTCTTTTGCTCACATATGACTCTCCATCTCCCATCTTAGTGTCTTTACACAGGCTGTCCCCTACTTTTGGACTATTCACCTCTGCTTCTTATACATCCTACTTTTCTTCAAAACTCAGCTCAAGAACAAACTTATCTTTTAGTGTCCCCTCCTCCCATTGCTGACTCTTCTCAAACTATCTTGTATTCTTTATGTGCATATTTTGAATATATCTTTGTTTGGACATCTTGCTTATCATAAAAATGTAAGCTCTTTAATTTCTAAAGTTGAGCTAGCATGAAGTCTTCTAGTTAATTAAATGGACCAACAGTTTCACATTGAATTGACTAAATTCTATTTAATTTCTATCTTTGTATATCCATCACCCAGCACAGGCACTTAATGATTGTTCATTTGTTGATTGACAGGGCTGGTAAGTGGTGCAATGGATAAAACACTGGGGCTGGAGTCTGGAAGATTCATCTTCGTGAGTTCAAATCTGGCCTCATTTATTTACTAGCTGTGTGATCCTGGGTAAATCACTTAATGCTGTTTGCCTCAGTTTCCTCATCTGTAAAATGAGCTGGAGAAGAAAAGGCCAACCACTCTAGTATCTTTGCCAAAAAAACCCCAAATGAAGTCATGAAGAGTCAGACACAACTGAAAAATGACTGAACATCATTGGTTGATTTATTTACTTAGCCTAAGTTAAGAGAATTTCATCACCAGAGCAGTTGCAAAATGATTTTTTTTTGGCCACAGCAACTCTCATAGATTGTTTTCTAAGTTGGAAGGGCAGTGTGCACTCTGACACAATCATAGATTCTTGATAGTGAGGATAAAATAATAGCTTGCATTTTTATAGCACTTTAAATTATATTAAGTATGGTCCTCAAAGCAACCCTGTAAGGTAATATAATTATTGTTGCTTTTTTTTTTCAGATGAGGGTGTAGGAATCTAAGCCCATGATTTCCTTAGTGTAGGCAAGTTCTAATGAGGAAATTGCTACTACCAATGCCTATTGGCAGCAGATATCTCTTTCACATTGAAGGGGTTAGAGACACTGTCAATCAATGAACCCTGTAATCTGGAAAATCCACATAAAATTTTTGACTCTTTTTTCATATCAGAGAAGAAGTTTAATTTTTTTTTCTTTTATGAGGTATTTTTGGCACTTTATTGTAAAATTTGGATAAAAGTATTTGGTCATAGACTCTGTATTGTCTGCTGGCCTTTATGTGTCATCTGTGGCTTCTGCACAACTCCCCCAAAGTTATGTTGCAGTAGAATCTATTATTTGTCCTCTAGAGTAATGGCACTTGTGGATTCAGTCTTTCTGTGGGAGAGTAGATAGGAGCTTTCACGTGTCACAGTGCTCAGTAGTTGATGGCTACTCCCTGGTATTATAAAAAATGGAATCTTTTCAGTGCCTGGAAACTAGAAAAGTTCTTTTTTTTTGCTATGGATCTATGAGATGTGACTCATCATTGGGGTACAGACTGTCTTTTTTCCATGTGAATTCAAATTGTTCAGGAAGTGTTAAAGGTACTTAGTTAAAGGAAAGCCATTGCATGACAGGATCAGTTATTAGCAGTTTATTTTTTCCCTTACCCTTGGCTCCAAACAATCAGTAAATGAGGCTAATGTAATTATTCCACCTTTAATTACTTTTCCATCTGGATCACAGATTGTGGGAAGAACTGATTATCTTGGTCTAGGTAGGTTTCATTTTAATCTTTAAAAGCCTCTTGCTTTTATATAGTAGACTCTTTTTTTCTTGCCTTCCTTTCCTTCCCTTTTCCCATTATAGTTTTCTTTTTTTATAGCAGAAAAATATTTAAGTAAAGCTAGCCAAAATGCTGATCAGATATGACTGCATAAAACCCATTTCATATGCAGAATTCCTTATTTCTTTCTGAACAACTACTGGACATTTAATGGAATAGAATTTGTCAAGTAAAAGGATTTTTAAAATATCTGACTTGTTTTAACCAGAATTACTAAGGAGGTATCTTTCATTATCAGTTTTCTAAGATCCATATTGTGTTGTAATTCCTCATAGTTATATTGTTATTTAGTGTTACTATTATTAAGATCATTGTAGTTATTATACATCTCCTGCTATTTCTCTGAATTCCTCATATTTATTATTTCTTAAGGAACAATAATCTATTATAATATTTATTTCATAAATTATTTTGTTATTCTACAAAAAATAGGGATCCATTTTGTTTCTAATTTTTGAACAGGTAGGTGTGACATTTTTCTGTTACAGAGTAGGAATAGGTTCTTCCCTGAGTGAATGTTACTGATGAAAATTTCATGTAATATATAGGATTACAGAATTTAGAGAAGAAAAAGAACTTAGAGAGTGTTAAGTCCAAGCCCCTCACTTTAAAGATAAGAAAACTGAGGTGTGATGCAACTTATCCAAGTCCTCACACACAGCAAGTGGCAGAGCTAGAATTCAAATTATCCAGATCATCCCACTCCCATCCTGTTATATGAGGGGAATTTTTTTTTCGCATGAGCCCAAATAAAAAGTTAAGCTAGCATGAAGTCTCCCAGTTAATTAAATGGGCCAACAGCCTTAAACTGACTAATTTGATGATGAGAAGCTCTTACATTTATTTCAGGAGTGGTTCTTAAAGGGTAAGAAATAAATCCATGTTCAAAGTTGGTGTTAATTTCTCTATCAGCAAGGGTTTGCCACAAAGACAGAATACCCAGGTCTTTAAAGATGTTAACTGAACAATTCATTTTGGGTAATTAGATGCTTAAAGGTATGATGACCTCACCTTTATGAATATTGATGAGCACATGCACATGAAAGCTTATAAAAAGTTTTAATTGGAATATTTGGATGGAATGAGCCAATCTAGAAACTCTAGTTCTGCTCTCATGCATTGACTAGTATTTGAAAAGGCTATAGAAGAAGAATATATCGATAGTAATAATAATAATACCTAGTGAATGAAGGCAGGTTGAGAACTTTTTGTCTTTTTTTTTTTTACTTTACACTATATCTTTTGATTTTCAATCCCCATAATGGGGATCAGAGATAACTCAGTCATTTAATTGTCATACTATAGGCATTTATTGAGACTTTCTGTGCTCCAGGTATTGTGCAAAGGTGTACAAAGAAAGGCAAATACACCATCCTTGCTCTCAAAGAGCTCACATTCTATTGGGAAGGACAACACTAAAGCAGCTATGTTCAAAGTACATATCTGCAATCTAAAGAGGAAATAACATTAGAGAAAAAACTCTCTAGATCAGTAGAAGAAGATTGGGTGGTGGTGGAAAGGTCTCTTGTTGAAAGTTGGATTTGAGACTTGAAAGAGGTTAGGCAAATCAGCAGTTGAAAGAGGATAGGCAAATTAGCACTTGAAAGAGGATAGGCAAATCAGCAGTTGGCAGTGAGCAGGGGTAGTATTCCAAGCATTTTGGAGAGACAGTGAAAAGGCAAAGAGTAGGGAGAGGTTGTATGTGGAGAATAGCAAGACCACTGTCACATGACCAATGTAAAAAGTAAGTGGAAGGTAATATAGTGCTAGAAGACTTTGGAAGGATGTGTATGACTTTAAAAGCCAGAGAGGATTTTGTATTTGATAAGATCAGATGTCTACTTTAGAAGATCACTTCAGGAACCGATTGGAAGATAGATGGGATAGCTAGAGACCACATGCTGAAGTCTATTGCTATAGTCCAAGTGTGAAGTGATGAGAGTTTGTACAGGGTGGCAGGTATATGTATTGAAAGAAGGGGAGAGTATGGGAAATGTGAATAGAAAAAAGACTGGAGAATGTACTGGATATATGGGGTAAATGTGACTGAGCAGTTGAAAAAGATATTGAGGCTGTGGGCTTCCATAGTAATAGGAAAGTTGGGGAGAGGTAAGAGTTTAAAAGGAAAATAATGAACTGTGTTTTGGACATGTTAAGTTGGAGATGAATCTCCAGTTCAAGATGTCCAAAAGGCAGTTGGCAATATGAGTCTGAGGTTTAGGAGAAAAGCTTGGTTTCTAGGTCTGTGAACCATATGTGTAGAGATGATAATTAATACCTTTGGGAGTTGATGAGAGCATCAAGTGAAAGAGTAAAGAAGGAGAAGAGTTGAGGACCTTGCACAGAACCTTGGAGGACAATCACACATTGTCAGGAAAGCCAAGAGAGAAGTCAATATCCTAGAGAAGAGAATTATTGACAAAGCCTGTAGATTGAAGAAAGGCTATTTGATTTATCAATTTAAAGGATCACCAGCAACTTTGGAGAAGTTTTACAATTGAGTGGTAAGCTTGGAATCCAGACTACAGAGTATTTGAAAGAGAGTAAGAAAAGAAGGGAAGACAGCATTGTGAATGACTTTCTTTTTTTAATCTTGAAAATTTTATTTTTTTCAATTACATATAAAATAATTTTTAATATTCAATTTTAAAAATTGAATTCTGAAATCTCTCCCTCCCTTCTTGATAAAGAAATTTGATATATATTATACATATGAAGATATATAAAACATTTTTTCATTAGCCATGTCGCAAAAGAAAACACAGGCCAAAAAAAACTTCAAGAAAAATAAAGTAAAAAAATTCTTTCATCCACATTCATATTTCATCACTTCTTTCTCAGGAAGTGGATGAAATTTTTCAGCATGATTTTTTTGGAATTGTCTTGGATCATTGGATGTTGAGAATAACTAAATCATTCTTATGATATTGCTACTACTATGTATGATATCCTCCTGGTTCTGCTCACTTCATACAGGTCTTACTAGATTTTTCTGAAACCATTCTGTTTATCATTTCTTATAGCACAATAGTATTCCTTCACAATCATATACCACAACTTATTCAACTATTTCCAATTGTTGAACATTCCTTCAATGTACAATTCTTTGACAAAAGGCTTTCTCAAGGAATTTGTCTGAGAAGGGTCCATCTCTGGACTGTCTGCTATGTCTAGAGTGTTTTCCCTTCAATCTGACTACTGACCTGTGACCTCTGACTATTTTTTTTCACTCTAAAGAAGAATAAGATTCTGTCCCTTAACCTTGTTTTTTCTAAATGGTATGTCTGTAGGAGCATTTTGAACAAGTCTGTTCACATCCTGGATCCAATCTCATCAATAGAACCCTGTAGACTTTCTATCCAGAACCTTTTCCCTTATTCAATATATTCTGTGGTATTATAGTATATATATTTATATATATATATGTATATTTTCCTCAGGGAAAAAACCACAGTATCAGTATTTGATTGGGCCATGACATGACCATTCCTACTCAGATTTACAGTTTTTGCCTTTATATTCTGTGTCCTAAGAAAAAATAAGCATGTATATAACCTAATTCTGTTTATCTTTCTTAAGACAGAATTCCGAGGTTGATAGACCTCACTGACTTTCTTTAATTCTCAACTAAAATCTTACTTTATGTAGGAAGGCTTCCCCATCCTCTTTTAATTCCAATACTTTTCTTCTATTAATGATTGTCTGTTCATTTTTTCTTTTTAGTTTTTTTCAAGGCAAATGGGGTTAAGTTGTTTGCTCAAGGCCACACAGCTGGGTAATTATTAAGTGTCTGAGGCCAG
Source organism: Macrotis lagotis (assembly GCF_037893015.1). NCBI lineage: Eukaryota > Metazoa > Chordata > Mammalia > Peramelemorphia > Peramelidae > Macrotis > Macrotis lagotis. The sequence goes on along the minus strand of NC_133658.1, from coordinate 260,013,959 downwards.
ATTTGAACTCAGGTAATACTGACTTCAGGGCCAGTGCTCTATCCACTGTACCACCTAGCCACCCCTGTCCATTTTGTATATATCTTGCTTTGTATATATTTGTTTGTTTGCATGTTATCTCCTTCATAAGCTTCTTGAGGGCATAGGTGGTCTTTTGCTTCTTTTTTGTATCCTCAGCACTTGGCACTCTTTGTAGAATCCAGCAGGTCCTTGATAAATATTTATTGATTTAAGATTTAGAGTGGAGGAGAAATGTAGAATGCTAGCTGAAGGGAATGGTCCTATCAAGTAAGGTTGTTTTTTTCATTAGCCTTAATGTTCTTAATGGATGTCATGGGTACATTTGTAGAGATATTGATATGTTTGAAGGAGCAGTGAAGGAGGCAATCAATAAAATGAGATTGAAGATTACAGGGAGATAGATAGTACAGGTACTAGTTTATCTATGAAGTATGGATTATGCTGATCAATTGCTGTTTACATCTCTACTTCATCCTTCAAATTTCTCATTTGAATATCTGAATCATTTGAGAATTTGAAACAGAATGGTGATGTGATTTGTCCAAGATCACATTGGTAGTTAAATGAAGACCTTGAAACCAGGTCTTCAAACTTTAAGCCCAGCCTCCTTTCCCCAACGTTGCAGCTGCGTGTAAGTATAAAAGCCCTCCCGGAAGTGTTATTATGGATAAAGGAAGTCAAAAGCATATTTTCCCCCCTTATCTAAATCAAGATGATTCCCATTAGCAGATCATTCTGTCTTTGTTTGAAAATAGGACTATTCGTTTTGAGCTACTTTAGTTGAAAATTGAAGCTATTTCTGTTGAAGCTATTTTTTGTTAAGACAGGGAATTATCTTTTGTTAACTGTAGTGAACTGTTAAGCAAAATCTCTCTTCTTTAGGTTTTTGTCAAAAGCAAAACTTACTTTGACTTTATTCACACATTCCTTTCATACTAAAAGTTTAGCAACAATGAGAACAATTCCTAAAAATAAATAAAGCAGGACAGTTACCAAATCATCAAGACCTTTGACACTTCATTTTTTTAAAATTGAGTTAAAAAAAAAACAAAGTTAGATGCAGGTATGCAGAAAAATAAGATTCGCTTAATTTTCCCAAAAGTCCAAGAATTTATAAGACCTTTTATAAATATGAACTAACTAGATCATGAGTGAAATGAGCACTGCTTTTAATAAAGTGGGGTGTGGGGGGGCTACTAGGAAGAAAGCTGGAGGATTAGGAATAACTGAATTAAAAGTTCCACTATCAATTTAATTTTGTGAATGTGGAAAAGTGATTTGTTGAGAGGGGGGAGAGTAAAACACAGACACTGAGAAAGTAACTGGGTAAAGAATGGGCAATCAAGCCTGTACTTTGAGTGTAACCATAGTAGAAAATTCTCTTTTCACAGAAACGATATTTAAAAAATTGTAATATGAATTGAATAATCAATCTTCAAAGAGGAATTGAGCTTATCCTTAAAAAATATGAATTTACAGGGTTGAAGGAGAGGTGTCCCCCATTTTTCCATCTCTTAAAGTCTTATTTCTATCATATTACTATATTATTATTATTCTTATACTAAAGTCCTGATCCCTCCTGCTTTAGAAAAGAATCTAGTTTCTTGGAGACTGTAACAGAGAAATACAGATTCTGAAAGATTCTATCAATTTGTAAAAAAATGGTTTCTTCCTTTAGCTCATCTGACATCTTTAATGACCTTCTCAATATCTCCATCTGCCTGTTCCATAGGCATCTTAATTCAACATGTTTGAAGAAGAACTCAAAACCTGTGTTCCTATTTTCCAAATTTCTCTAATTATGTTGAAGGAGATGATATTCTTTCAGTTACCCAGATTTCTTCCCACAGTCTCAATTCCTCTTTTTCACCATCTGTGCTTCCTACCCCATCCCCAATATTCAATCTATTGGGAAGACGTCAAAATCTTCCTATAGTACCTGCCTCCTAGTATTATTGTGAAGAGTAAATAAGGTAATATTTATAAAATACTGCAGTGTCTAGTACTTAATAGATGCTTAATCCTTCTTTCCTTCCTCTTGCAAATTTTTGAACTTCTAATCCCTCTCATTGCAATATTATCATTTGTTTTTCCCTCAGAAGGATCAGTCAGATTCCATTTCCCATTTTTTCACAAGATAGGATAAAGGAAATGTAACTTTTGTATAAGTCTTATTTGGTGTATGAGGTCCTGGAAAGCATTTGAAATTCAAGAGACTAAGGCATTGACATATATTTAATAGTGAGTGACCAGAGAAATTATTCATGAATTTGACCATGGCACTACTTTTATGCCCATGGAGAGACTTAGAGAGGGAAATTAGTGTAAAATAGTTGAATATGAGCAGAGAAATATTTATTTTTTAAAATTAAAGATATATTTTACTTACTTTGTTAATATTTACAAATTACATTATAAAATTTTTTAACATTCATTTAAAAATTTTTGAGTTCCAAATTCTTTCTTCTCTCTCATTGAGAAGGCAAGCAATATGATAATTTATTTTAGTAAATTAAACTAATTCCCTAAGTATTTTAGAAATGAAATACTCTATTTGACATCTAAAGGCCTTCAAAACTCAATCCTCTCTTATCTTTCTAGGCTTTTCCTTGCCACTTATAATTCAAGTGACATTGGTTTTCTGAATATTCCCTTCCCAGACTGATATTTTTAACATGGTAAACCTGGTCATCTTTGGTCTCTTGCCCTTAGTCATTGAATGTGAATTGCTTCAGACAAACTGAAGTCTTTTAGAAAGGTCAAGGTCATCTTCTACATCCGAGGCTATCACCAGTTGTCTTGAATTTCTTTTGCCACTGGACTTTGACAACCCTGAAGGAGAGACTTAGACTGATGACTTCATGCACAAGTGATATTACTTATTGGTCCTTTAAGGACAAAGAACCATGTAGTCATGAAAAAACATTTTCTTATTAACCATGCTGAAAAAGAAAGCACACACATCTGTACATTCATAAAGAAAATAAAATTTAAAAAGGAGAAGCATTTACTTTTAAATGTATGATTTTCCATACAATTTTATGTTGCTCATAAGTTCCATTGATAATCATACTGCTACTTTTGGAAGAAAGCTCTAGGAGGTTAGACCCCTTCGATATTTTGTGCCTGGATGTGGAACAGCCTCAGGCAGATGAGAAGTTGAGAAGAAATATCAGATGTGTAAGGAGAAAGCAAGAAGGGCATAGTTGTCATGGAACAGTGATTAATGATCAGTGGGAGAAGGGCTCGGAAGAACCATGCAGAGAAAGAACAGAGAGGACCAAGGATGTGAGGTGTTGGAGCCACATGTGGGATAGGAAGAGTCAGCAGTGGAGCTTTAAGAGTGATGGGGAGCACAGGAAGAGGTCACAGGAAGAGGCAATTTCATGATGTATCCAATGCCAGGATGAGAGGCATCAATCACCCTTGTGGGTTTAGTATTCTTTAGTCTACTTTGATGAGAATGGGAGGAAAAAACCCTCATGAAGCAGAACTTGTACCTTGGACCAGAGCTTCTATGTACTTTAAACTTTACCATTAGTGATGTGAGATTGAATTGACTGAATCCTTTCTCTATAGTTCATGAAATAGAGGGTACAAAGGTAATTTGGGTACAAATTCCTTAAAGGTATGGGAGATGTCATCACTTTGTGTGTGGGTAATCAGGACATTTACTACCCGATTAAATTCTTTGTCATTTAATTAATATTTCATCTTTTTTGCTTTTGAAATCATGAGTTTAATTTTGTTGTTGTTCTCTCTGTGTGTGTGTGTGTGTGTGTGTGTGTGTGTGTGTGTGTATGTGTGTGTGTGTGTGTGTGTAACAGGGAATTAGCATGGGATATAACTCATTTGATGCAAGCAAGACATTTGTGTGGGAATACACAATAAACAATTGGAAATAAACTAGCTGCTGAAATGGAAACAGGTTTGAAGAAAAGGATTTGGGAAGTTCCTTAATCCTAAAAGAGAGATAATAGAGAGAAATAAGAAGTGGGGCTAAAGACTGAACCTTGGAAAATGTCTGGAGGGAACCTGGAGGATAAAGATGAACCTTCAGTGGAGAAACTCAAATCTGAACTCAAAGGATATTTAACAGGGAAGAGTTTCATATATACACACTGAGCGTATTACCTTCATTCATTACATCATCATTATAAGACTCACAATAGTTTTTGAAGCTTCAAAACTACAGATTTAGTTAAAAGAGAGAAATAATAGGACAGTACCTTGGATTTCCAGCCATTACTTAATGGTGAAAAGCTGTTTTTTAAAAGGTACAAGACTTTTCCTCTGCTTTACCTACCGAAGCATAAGCTGCCCAACTCTTCTTCCTTAGTCTCATGATAAAGTGTTCCAGACCTGAACAAGACAGGCCTTGGAACTTAAATTCTGAATTTCTAAACACCAATCCTATAGCTTCAGGGTTATTTTGCAAGCACTTTCCTATTTTGTAGATTTTTTAGGTGAGTGACAAATAAGACACATAACTATTGTATATCTCTTTTTCTCCACCCCAAACTTCTCTCCTTCACTCCATTAAATTATTTGTGTGTTCTCAAATCTTATGTAATAGTTATTATAATTTTGCATTATTAATATATCTTTTTATGGTTACAAAGATTTTTTTAGATTTTAATTCATTTTATTCTCATAACCACTTATGCTTTATTACTATTCCCATTTTATAACTGGAAAACCTGATGCACAGAAAGTTTAAGGACTTGCTCCCCATCACATCAGATAATATGTGCCTCAGATAGGATTCAAAGAGTTTTTTTTTTTATTCCAAGCACAATTTTCTTTGTCTCTGATGACACCAGGCACGTCATCTCCTGCTCCCCCTATGCCCCTGCCATTCCCTTTCCTGGTGAAATCTATTGAGTTCTTGCATTTGGTTTCTGAGAAACCAATATTGTGATCACATGGGAATGAAAAAAAGTTTAGTGTTGTTATAACCTTTGCACCTGAACAAATCTAACAAGAAATGAGGTGGTACTTTTGTTGATATTGAAAATAATCTCTTCCCATTCCCTCCATTCCCATCCTGGCCACAGATAGTCTTGAATCACATTGGATATCTCCATTCATAACCCATCCTTTGTGGATTTTTTTTGGTACAAGTTTTTCTATGTATGTCCCATAGAAGGCCTATCCAATATCTTGCATATCTTATATATACAACCCACCATTTAGACTGTCCATTTTTATCTTTGCATTTAAAAAAATTAAGAACAAAGGACCAAAATACATGGTCGTGTTTCACTTTGTTTTTATCATTATTTATCATTATTTCATCATCCTCATCATCATCATTATTATTATTATTAATACTGTTATTTGCTTTTAGTACTGTTTTACTTTTCCCCTAGTTCCAACACGAGTAGCTGTTCTTTGGAGAGATCTCTAGTTGGTGAGACTTCTGGGGTGTCTTGGTTCTGAATGTGAAATAGTCTCAGGCATATTAATTATTAGTATTAATTTCTAGCATTTATGTAAAGCTTTAAGTTTTGTAAAATACTTTTCACTAGATCCTCACATCTCTAATATAAGTACTATTAGTATTCCCATTTTAGGAATTTTCCCAGTGTTATACAATTAGTGTTCAAAGCAAGTTTTGAACTCGTGTCTTCCTGTCTCCAAATTAGAGCTCGTGCTGTGTTACATAGTTGGGAAGCAATTGTGAAGTGATCTTTAGTTTTCTTTGGCCTTCCCCTAGGTTTTGAGTATACAAGATATCAACTCCTGTTCTCTTCCTCCTGGTATCTTTCTCAAACATTTTCACCTAAAATCTAAGGAAGTAAAAGGAAGACTGTATATCCTTCAGGAAGAGGCTGGTGGACTTACTTATGAGCATATTACAGCATTCAGAAGGTAAGCTTTAGGTGTCAAACATACTAGATAGATACCTCCTCCACTTCCAAGTTTTCTCATGGGAAGGGAGGGACCCCAAGTATACCTTACTAGAGAGCTGATAAGCCCCTTCACCATTTATATATATATATATATATATATATATATATATATATATATATATATATATATATATATTCTGTACTGTGCCTTTTGCTTGTGAACTTCAAGATCACTACCAGAGACAGTTCTCAGATACTCCCCCTCCCCAGTCCCCAAGCTAATGACTTGCATTTATATATTATATATCTTGTACTTACCTAGTTTACCATTACACATTTCTCTCTCTCTCTCTCCCTCCTCCTTCTCTATTAGACTACAAGCTCCTTGAGGTCAGGACCTGTGCTTTTCTTTGTGTCCCCAGTGTATATAGTACAGTGCCTCCTTTATCTTAATAAACACTTCTTGATTTGACTTCAGGCATAGATGTATTGCAATCAGCTCATTACAACAAATGAGAGCCAGATGTTAAATTTTTGATGTTTATATGATATCAGAACTTGAATTAATGTTTTGTTGATTGTTTAGACTTAATATGATGAAAAAATGTTGACAATGTTTATTAAACTTAAATGTGCTATATCCCTCTTTTTTCCATCCTTTGGAGAGCCAGATGTTAAAATTTACTTCTAGGATCCACAACTGGAGTATGAGGAATGTAAATCTGTGTTTGTAATCGTAGCTGGGAGCCACTGTAGATGAATATACAGGCTTTCTAAACAAGAATTAGGTCAGACAAGGAAAAGTATTCCCTGACATTGCCTAGCGCATTTAAAGAAATTTCCTCCAATAGAACTTATCCTTAGCCCTTCAGGCCCCCCACCTACATATTTCTTTCCCACTTGCTGTATTTCTATAGGGGTAATTAAGAGACAATTACAAGATCTTTAGCCATTTTTGTATCTGTAACATAGCACAGAACTTACCTAAGACAAATAAAAGAAAATATGACTTCAATTCAGTTCAAGGGAGAAAAAACAGAAACCCTTAACTCTACCAAAACTGATGCTGGAGAAAGAAGTAGCCATAAGAAACTTCCTTTAAAAGCAAACAAAACAAACTAATTATTCTTGTTAACTACTGATCTAAACTCAATGGTTTCTCTGCTGCTGAATGACTTCCCTTGCCCTTCCAAATTTTTGTACCTAAGGACAAAACTGCAGTAATTTTATTCCTTTTGTTGCTCTGACAGACATTATAATTCTTAGGAGAGCAAAACTGAAGACCTGAGCTTAGTGGCTTGACTTCGATTGTCCAGTATATCAGTGACTAAAGCTACAAGAGCTCATGTTAACCTGCTCCACATAGGATTAACAAATTCAGTAAAACTAGTGATTTGAATCCTATTAAGTTCACTGACAAGGACTTGGATTGAACTTTGAATTAACATGAGTTTTACAAAGTACATTGATAATGGTTTTGTTTTTGGTTTTTGTTTTTGTTTTTAGTTTTTGCAAGGCAATGGGTTAAGTGGCTTGCCCAAGGTCATATAGCTAGGTAATTATGAAGTGTCTGAGGTTGGATTTGAACTCAAGTACTCCTGATTCCAGGGCTGGTGCTCTATCCACTACTCCACCTAACTACCCCCCCCACATTGATAATGTTAATAGGATTTAAAGTATGTTACTATAAGTATTGAAACAAACAAAACCCTTGTTATGTTAATTGTAAGTCATTTTTATCTTATTCATTACTCAAACTTACTATTTTGGGGGAATATGCTAGAGGTTCAGTGACTGGGATTCTAATAGGTTAACTGAAGTTTTCCAGAGCTAAGAGAGCAGAAGAGATGTTCCAGGGTAGACTATGAAGCAGTCATAATTTGAATAAGCAGAGGTCACCTCACTAGTGTTACTGGTCTTGGAAATGAAGCAAAAGGTCATGAAGTAGCTTTTATTTGCAACACTGTTGAGGTCAATAGTTGGGATAGCCAAAGTGATGGTTGAATGCCGAGTGCTTCTGGGCTCTAGAGAGAAAGACAACCTGAACACAGGAGTATTACTAATTTCAGAAAAATTATCAAGAGTTGAAATCCAGAGTTAAGAAACTACTGCTGGGTACCAGGTGGACAACAGCTAGGCATTTAGACTAGATAAGGAGAATTCTGATATTTCATATTTGACATCCTAAGGATACACTCAAGTTTAAACTCTGTTGCATGTAACTAGGTCTCATCCTTCAGATCTGATGAATTCCCTTTAGTTGGAGAGCTGACATTTTTTTGTCTCCTTTAACTTCCATAGCAACTGTGGCGTTTATGTGGTGGACCCAAAAGGCCTCCCAAGATACCAGCCCCACTGACTTCATTACTTTGCAGGTAGTAAATTTCATGGATGAGGCTATTTTTCTACCTCTGTCCTTACCACCAGTTGGTCAGTTAATGAAGATTGACTGATTAAAAAAAATGAATAACATTTGTGGAAGAAATAAATGGAATGTAACATTACAACTAAGGTGTATCATGTATAAATGCAGTATTGTTTTTAGCTGTAATTTTGGGCAGTAGCTAGTGACTTAATAAGTGGATAGTGATTCTTGTCAGATTATCTATATATTCCATTTGAGGCTGAAAGACTCACATGTTTGGCATGCAAATCATGGCACTAGAATTTAGGAGTTTTCAAGGACATGGAACTAACCCTATTCAAAACTGTCTGTGTGTGTGTGTGTGTGTGTGTGTGTGTGTGTGTGTGTGTACATGTGTGTGTGTGTGTATGTGTGTGTGTGTGTGTACTTTGACCTTTTCTTTTTGGGAATTTCCATCCTAGGTTGACTTTCCAATTATTCTTGCATTCTGAGACATCAGAAGATAAGGTTGCTTTCTCTATGCCAGGAATCAAATAAGTTTGCAGTGTACTATTTTGTTTAAGTATGGAGGTCAATTTAGGAAGATAAGAAAAAAGGAAGATAAGTTTAAGGTTTCAACTTCCTGATGGTCTAGAATTCCCTACCATGATTTTTTAATTGGTTCAAAGTCCTGAATACATTGTTTAGTCCTTGCCTACATTTTGACTGTTGGATTTTTAAAATAGTTTATTGTATTTAATTGTTAGTGTTAGCTGACCCAAGAGAAGTAATGCCCTGCCCAACCCAGGCATGGCAGACTCTCCTCTGCTCCACTCTGTCTACCCTAAGTCATTCAGATTTAGAGAATATCTAGTTTGAAGACAGAGCTAATGCCCTGGCAAAACCAGATTTCTTCTGAGACTTTCTAAAGATAGATCAACAACTAGCCTATCCAAAGGAAATGCTTTAACAACCAAGTCAAACCCTAATCCTAAATGTTAGGGGGTAGTTTTAGGGGTAGGAGTGAGGGTGAAGGGCAGTCTTATGGGTGAGGAGTTTAGGAAGGAGCATATAGCCAGTGGAGTTGTCTCATTAGTTCATTATTCCCCAGTAATCTGGGTATTCTCTTCCTCACGTTCCTAATTGTTTTTGACTTGAACTTGCACTATTAGGCACCTTGGGCTGCTGCTTATTATAGCTGTTGGTTCTTCTTGAAGACATTTTTTCCCCTTTTTTCTCCCTTCTCTGAATGTTGGATCCTCCTTCAAAATATATGCTTTATTCTTTAAGTGGAATGGGCATTCTGTGAAACATTCCATTTTTTAATTACTGCTGAATCACTTGTCATATTCTTAATAAAAATGTACACCCATCGTCATGAATGCTTAATCATATTAGATGCAAGTTGAGTAAGTTGTTGCTAGAGAAAAATGAGAGGATGTTAAATGTTGTATCTTGATTAGATGCAAAATCCTACTCTTCTTTTTTAGGTTTTTTTTTTTTTTCTGCAAGGCAAATGGACTTAAGTGGCTTGCTCAAGGCCACACAGCTAGGTAATTATTAAGTGTCCAAGACTGGATTTGAACCCAGGTACTCCTGACTCCAGGGCTGGGGCTTTATCCACTACACCAGCTAGCTGCCCCTAGAATCCTACTCTTCTTACAGGAACTGATACTCCTTGCCTGGGTTGTGGTAGACCTCAAAGGTTAGAGACTTTAGAGAAGTTTAGAGATGTGTGACAGAGAAAACAATAACCACTACTTATTCTCCAGTGTTAGAAGTTCAATTTGATATCTACCTTCTCAAAAAGACCATCACTAGAACAGATGGGCTTAGATTACAGCAAGAAGAATTGGGGTTAGACTCAAAAAGGAATTTCTTGATAGAGAGGGCCAACTGAATCAACAGAGGGAGACTGTGAAAACTATAGTCTTAGAGATCTTTAAGAATAGGATATATAAAAATTTTGGTTTGGATTATTCAGGTATAGTGCTTTTTAAAATTTTTTATTTTTTTTTATTAAGGATATTATTTGAGTTTTACAATTTTCCCCCCCAATCTTACTTCCCTCCCCTTCCCCCACGGAAAGCAATCTGTCAGTCTTTACTTTGTTTCCATGTTGTACAATGATCCAAATTGAGTTTGATGAGTGAGAAATCATATCCTTAAGGAAGAGACAAGAAGTCTAAGAGCTAACAAGATCAGACAATAAGATATGTTTTTTTTTTTCTAAATTAAAGGGAATAGTCCTTGAACTTTGTTCAAACTCCACGGCTCTTTATCTGGATACAGATGGCACTCTCCTTTGCAGACAATCCAAAATTGTTCCCAATTGTTGCACTGATGGAACGAGTGAGTCCTTCAAGGCTAAATATCACCCCTATGTTGCTGTTAGGGTATGCAGTGTTTTTCTGGTCTGCTCATCTCACTCAGCATTAGTTCATGCAAATCCCTCCAGGCTTCCCTGAAATCCCATACCTCCTGTTTCCAATAGAACAATAGTGTTCCATGACATACATATACCACAGTTTACTAAGCCATTCCCCAATTGAAAGACATTTACTTGATTTCCAATTCTTTGCCACCACAAACAGGGCTGCTATAAATATTTTTGTACAAGTGATATTTTTACCCTTTTTCATCATCTCTTCAGGGAGGTATGGTCCTTCTTAAATGTCCTTTGGAGTTTCTAGTGCTGTATCTTCTTGTTTTCCCTAAAGAACCATTTAATGGAAATGAAATTTGCATTATTGGGTTAAAGGACTTTTTGTAGTTGTTAGGAACTAAGATATAAATTCAAGAGTGCATTTCTCAAAGTAGTTTAAAATAGTATAACATAGAGGTACATGTTGAAGATTCATTTGGGAAGTGTAAGGAGACAGGATCAGTGGCTGATACTTTTCTGATTCCATAGATTGTGGAATTCTGGAGCCTTTTTTGGTGAGAACTGGGACTGATTTGGTCTATTTAAACTGTTATTAGCCTGGGAATTGTATGGATATACATAGTACTAGAAATAATATCTGCAAGGCCTGATCTTTTATGTCTTTGAGGATGAGATCAGGAAATGAGGACTTCTTTGAAATTTCTGAAAGGTTTTGGGGCTGGGACATATGTCAGGACTCATTTTTGTTGACCACAAAACTGCAGGAGTGGAATTTTCCAGATTCAGATCATTAGATTTAGGGAAATTTTTCAGTGAGTATTGGGTAAAGAATTCTGGGAAATTACCTGAAGAATTCTCAGAAATTACCTGAATAAGGTATTCATTCAAACATCTTAACTCATTGGGACTTTTCCAGGACATGTCCAGAAATCTAAGGTTGTTTTGTTTTAGTTTTTTGGGTCAAAGGAAAATAAAATCCTTCAAATTTTATCACATGCAGGTACCATGGAATATATAGCATACTATCTTATTACTGTATGACTAATCTTCCATTACATGCAAATTTATCATTACGTTGCTCAAAAACCTTCATAGTTTCCACGATAAAACTTCTTTGTCCAGTATTTCTCAATTTGGTACCACCCAACTTTCTAACCTTATCTCCTATTACTACCTATTACCAAATATCATATGAAATAAGGAGCATAAAACACTTTGAAAAACTTTTAAGTAATACGTAACTATAACAAAGCAACAATGATACTACTACCCCCACCACTATCATGTTTACCACCACTATCACTGCCACCACCACCATCACCACCAACAACACACTTTATCCTCTGACAACCAGGACTACTCTCTGTCTTTCAAATGTGCTCATTATTCTCCAGAATGCTCTCAGTCTTTACTTAAACTATTCCTGGTAACAGTGGGGACCCTGTTCTTCTTTCTCTGTTGAATTGTTTCTTTTAAAGCTCAGTTGAACTTGTCATCTCTCTAAGAAGTTCTCTCCAATGCTCCAGGGATGGCCTTCTTTCAGACTTTTCCTAGTACTTTACTTTTGTATTTACTTAGTAATTTATGTGTCATTTCATCTTATAGTTATTAATATATGAGTAATATTCTCCTAGTAGACTAGAATTTACAACAGACCTGGAATCATGGCTTTTTAACCCCAACCTTAATCCCATATCTAAGAATTTAATAAATATTTGTTGAACTAAATTGAATTTGTTAGTCAATTTGTATTGACCACAAAAACTAAATACTTAGTATTTATTGCAAAAAATATAACATAAATAAGACAGACAATATTGAATCTTGTTTTGTCATAAAAATTAAATACTATTTTGTAAGCTGGAGGAAAATCTTAGGCTATTTTACAATAAGTCCTTTTAAGTGATCTAGTGGAATCTCAGATTCCCAGAAGACCATTTGACCTAGGAAAACATTGGCAATGTTTAAAATAATTGGTGTCATAATAACAGTTCATCTGTAAACAGAGGTTTACAAAACACTTAGAGGTTTACTTTCCACACAAACATGCTGAGATGGATAATGAAAGCATTATTATCCCATTTCATGGTTAAACAACTTAGGTTCAGAGAAGGGGATGACTTATCCAGTGTTATTCTAGTATCAGAGTTGGAACTCAAGGACCAATGAATGATCTTTCCACTTGACTCTATTGCCTTTCCACTAGATTTGAAAGGCAGAACTGTGTAATGGAAAAATTAGGTTGAGGGTCATAAAGGCTCTAATCTCAGACATGTTCATTTCTAGTGTGTAAAATTGGGCAAATCATTTTCCCTTCTCTGTGTCTCAATATTTCCCTCTATAAAATGAATGGAGTGGTTGGGGAAGTAGATGGATATTCTCTAAGGTCTTTTCTAGCTCTGAGATTTCTTAGAGTAAAAGAAACATTTTCTAAAAAGTTTTAACCAAGTTTCTTGATTTCTGCAGAAGAAAAACATTCTTGGTCAGGTGGTAATTTCTCTGAGAATAGCACAGGAGAAGTTTTTAGGCTGCCTAAGACCTATTCTTACTTTAATTTGTCCTCAGATAAAGAAAAGAGCCCAGTGGGGAAGGCTGTCTTTTTTATTTTCAGAAACAAAAACTGGTTGGGATGAGAGGTCATTTCTACATATGTAAGGAAGAAGAGAGGGGAGAAGAGTGAAAGACACAGATAGAGATAGAGCAAGAGAGGGAGGTGGGGAGGGAAGAGAGAGGGAGAGAAAGAGGATAGAAATAAAACATTTGATCTACCCAATCTTACTGAATACTCTTGTGTAAACACATGTTTAATTCAAATCAGCACCTTACAAATGTAGCTTCTCATACAGACTGGAGTCAGACAAAGTAATAGTTTTTGGTTTACACTGCCAAGTCTCATACTGGTTTCCCAGCTGGGGCCAAAGTATTTTCTTCAGTTTCTTAAAGAAAAAAATAAATTCTTCTTGGCTTACAATTGGCAAGCACATTTATATTTCTTTCTTCACAGATATGTGCCAACAATTAAAGACATTGAAATGTACCATTCTTATCAAGGATCCCCTTCAGAGCTACACCTTGTTGACCAGTTTATGTTAGAGGTAAGCTGATGGTATTTCTGCAGTGAGTGCACTAATGGGTCCTCAAGGTCTCAGTCATTTTTGTTCTGTCATTCACTTTTCTGCATTGGTAGCCTCACCAGAGGAGTTGTAGTGCTTAAGAGCCAACGTGCTTATAATCTCAATGAAATTCTGTGTACTAAGGCTCATAAGGTGTTTAAAAAACTCTTCAGTGGAATTATCTGTTTTTTGGGGACGATGGGAGTGGGGGAATAACTTCATTGTCCATTTCATCAAAGATGACCTTTAGTCAAGAAATATTAATGCCTGTATGAGACTGTTTTTGAAAGTGAATGGATATGATTTTTTTGGGGGGGGGATATGATTTTTCATTTTACAAAATGAAATTTTTAAGAGGGGTTGGCACTGATTCAATCATTCCTACTCAGTTTTGCATGGCAAATATTCTGATATTTCTGAATTGGCAGCCATTCTTTCCTCTAGAACAATTTGATGACATGACTCAGTATTCATAGGACTCAATATATGAATTAAAATATGATTTCTTATTTCAGTCAATGGACGGCAGTAGATCACTTATGAGAAACGGACAAATATGTAGGATATATTGCAAGCTTCAGGTCTAGGAAATTAAGGGAGTAAAAACTGAAGACATAAATTAGGGTAGGAAGGGAAAAAAAGAAATGCCAGGGGTCCTAGGCAGGTGGGTTCAGAGTTCAGGATGTCAGTGAAGGGAAAGATGAATAACTAGTTAGAGAGGTCCTTATGAGCAAGGTTGTGACCTCTGATCTTAGATCAGCAAGTATTTCTTCTTAGCACTGTTTCTATGCTTCTTTGTCTTAACTGTATTGACTGACCACGAGAAGGTCAGAGATCTGCAGGCAATTCCTGCTCTTGGATTTGCCTGAAGCAGAGAATCCAGATGTAACTACAATTGCATGTTTTAGCCTTGTGGTGGTAGAGTAGGATGCATAATAATAGTAATAACTAGCATTTATATAGTGCTTTAGAGTTTGCAAAGCTTTATAAATATTATCTTATTCCTTATAAGAACCCTGGGAAATAGGTGCTATTATTACCACCATTTACAAAAAGGGAAATAGAGGTTGACAGAGGTTAAATGACTGTCCCAGGTTCACACAGCTAGTATCTGAGGCTGGATTTGAACTCCAGGACCATCCCTCTATCCACTATACCACTTAAATATTTAGAGTCATCAATAACAGAAACCTTCAAGCCTTCCATTTAAAGTCAATCTTGGATGGATGTTAAAGAGAGAACTTGGATCTTCATTCAAGTATTGGGCTCATAAAATCATTAGCTGAAAGGGGCTTTATAGATGATCTAATCTCGTTCTGTAATTTCATGGATGCTTAAATCCCTAAGGGAACAGCTACAAGTTAGAGATGATCAGAGAAAATGGTTTTAAAATATGTATGTTTTGAATGTCCAAAATGTTATATGTCCTTAATTTGCCTAGAAATCATAATATACTTAAAACAATTTGTGTGTGTGTGTGTATGTGTGTGTGTGTGTGTGTGTGTCTGTGAGTGTGTGTGGCAGGGAGAGGTTCTGAAGTAGGGGACAAACTTCTGGGCAAAGCAGCATGCATTTAAATAGATAATAAGATTGAATAATAAGAAGCAAATGTGGGGTAAGGAAAAGGGGAACTCCCAAGCATCTGTTTTTTAACCCTTTTTTTGTCTGTGTCTAAACTTATCTTTATCTGGTACAAGGAGGACAGATATTCTCAGAACATGCTGCCTATCATCTAGTTGTGGGGCAATGAACATTGAAAACACTTGGGGGATGTTCAGGCTGGAGAAGGAAAGAATATAGGGCATTTAATGGCTATTTTAAGTATATTAAAGATTTTAATGTGGAGGAGAAGGAATAAGCATTTTTTTTAATGTGTACTGTCTCCTCAAAATGAGGAGGGGATCCTCACTGAGTTTTGATCTGTGAGTAAACCTTCCCAGAGTGTGTCCAATCAAGGACAAACATTTCTAGAGGTTTTGGCCTTTAAGAAAGAGCAAAACAGAATTAGATTAACAAGCACATCTCTTGATATTTCTCTAAGTCGAGAATCATGCAGGTTTGCTGGGGAAGAAAGGGGGGGGAATCCAGCTGGAGAACTAGACTCCCCCAGATATCATCCTTAAATAACCTTGACCATCAGATGGTGTGATCTGAAATATCACCTTTGGCTTGTCCAATTAAAGAAGGGTATGGCCCCAAAATGGGATGGGAGGGAAAGGTGGGAAGAGGAGGGAAGAGTTGGAGAGGGATTGATGGGATTAAGAAGGCATTGTTTATAATTAAGGGAGTAACACCTTTTCAATCCTTAAATTGATTTGATTAAAAGAGGCTGTTAGAAGCATCTAAGACTAAGTGAAAGTTTGACCTCATCCACTCTAATTTGATATGATTAAAAAGGAGGCTTTATGTGAACAGTGAATTTTCTACCACTTTTGTTACAGAAATATAAATTTCAGAAAATTCATTGTTCACATAAAGCAACTACATTTCATCCTTACAACACTGTGATAGATGCTATTGCTATCTCTATTTTACATTTGAAGAAACTGAGGCAGACAGAGGTTAAATTAGTTCTCCAGGGTCACATAACCAGTAAGTAAGCATATTATTTGTTTCCAGGTCCAGTGCTAGAGCACTTTTAGATGGACACTGCAGAGAAGCAGGCTTTGGCTTAATGTAAAGAAAATTCTTCTAAACAATTATATTTCAAATTGGCTGTTTTTAAAGATCATCTATTTCCCCATATGAGTTATAGTACTGAAATACCATTTTTTTTTAGGTTTTTGCAAGGCAAATGGGGTTAAGTGGCTTGCCCAAGGTCACACTAGGTAATCACTAAGTGTCTGAGGTCAGATTTGAACTCAGATACTCCTGACTCCAGGGCCAGTGCTCTATCCACTGAACCATCCTGCCCCCCATTTTACAAGAATTTTGCACAGGGTATGCTCAGGTTGGGTTAGTTTGGATGATTTCTTAAGTTCCTTCCAATTCTTAGGTCCTGTGATTCCTTTGAATAGTTTCTACAATTAGAGAAAGAAGGGGTTTAAAAGAACTTTGAGTTTTGGGGATAGTCATTTGGTTCCTTATGTTCTTCTCTCCCCATTTACTGCCCCCTTTCCCTGAAGAGCAAGTAGCTCTATCTTTTTTGTCACAGAATAATTCATAATTTATTTAAAAATAATTTGTGCTTGCTGTTTTATTTTACTGATTTTTTTAAATCATCTTCTGTGTAGATGTGTAAAATTCCTCATTTAGGCCATTGTGGAAGACTGTTTGCTCCTGAGATGTAAACTGACTCCTGTTGATTGTACTCTGACTCCCCTTGACCCCTTGGGGCTCTTACTTATGATAAGAGAACTTCCTGGGTATAAGGAAGATCTTGAGCCTCTAAGTAGAAGGGCTGGTTCCTTTGTAATTGAAATATATCAATTAGGTCTTATTAAAACAACTGACAGAACCCATTCAAATCCTAAAACCTTGTATAGGAAATGAATCTCTTCAGTGGAAAAGATTCCTCAACCTTAGTATTACCAGTTGATACTGTAATGATCCAGCCCTATCTTCCAGATGTCATTTTGTTGCATTATTCAGAGGCAATGTGAAAAAGGGTTTTGATCTCCAGCTTATAGCTTTTATAGCCAAGGGAATCCTAAGAAGTATGAAACCAACTTAGAAATGGGATGGATTTGAAATACTGTGCCCAGGCTATTCTGCTACCAGATTTTAAATACCCAAGGGCCAAGCCTTCTGCAGTTGTTATTTGTCCTTCCTGAGCACATCAAGGAAATGCTTTCTGGTGTGATTGCATATTCTCCCTACCAATGAGGAGATCTGTTATTGTTCTGAAGTTAACTTTCAGTTTGTTTAATGGTTTGTCACTTTGACCCTTAGGAAGTAGCAGCACCAGTTCGAATCTCACCTCTGACACTGTGTGAGACCTTGGTCAAAGCACTTCATTAAGCCCTCAGACCTGAATTTCCTCATTTAGAAAATGAGGGGTTAGACTAGATGAGGAAAGAGGAAAAAAGAAGCATTTTTAAAGCTTCTGCTGTGTACCAATAACTTTATTTGTGTGTTAAGTTCTATTACTGTATCACCTTACTATTGTTACAGGGATTTGGGGTCACCAATTAACGATAGAATTTGGAGTAACTGAGAAACGAGGTTTACTGAAAGATATAAGAATTCGCACGCTCTCTGGGATGTTTTAAAGTGCTCAGGATTTTGTTACAAGTGACTATAACTATACCTGGCCATGTGGCATAGGGGCCCTTGGTGAACCATCAGGGCCTAGCATGGGAGCACATGGCCTAGGAAGGAAAGAGAGATGCAGACATCCTGGAGGGTGGAAAAATAGTCAAGAAGAAGCAAGAAGGGGTGGTGCTTCCCTTTAAAGTAGTAGCTTGAACAAGGGGTGGCACTGGGGGTGGTGGTCTAGAACCTGGGTTATTCTCCAATGGGAAGTGACCTACTGGTCATTCTTGTCCCAAGGTGCATGACTTCTGGGAACTGACAACTTGGAGAAGGGGAAATGGGGAGCCAGGATACAACTAGACAGGATACAATCAACAGAAGTCAAGGAGAGACAGGATGCAATCAACAGGGGTCAAGGGGAGACAGGATACAGAGAACAGGGGTCAAGGGGAGTCAGAGTACAATCAACAGGAGTCAGTTTACATCTCAGGAGCAAACAGTCTTCCACAATTAACAAAATTTAACAGCATGAAAGATTATATTCATAATTCTCTGCAATAGAACTTTACCAAAATTTCTTTGTTCCAGCTATTAAACCAGAAAATCCAAGCATGCCAACAGCTGAAAGCCAGCCAGACACTTGTGGTTATATTAGAATATCTCTTAGCCATGGGTACCTACTTAAATGAGAAGAAGGGGGAAAGAGAAAGCCAGAGGATTTCCATTATCTTCTCTTTCTAAAGTAAGTTAAGATTTCACCCTTTGTGACAGGAAATTGATGTTGATCTCCTAGAATCCATTATTATTTTAAATAGTTTCCTGCTTTTATCTTTTTTGCTGCTGGCACCCAATAGTAAAATGTTGCCTCTGTGATGGAAGGAGGGACTAATCTTAACAAGTCAAAAAGAATCTTGGAGAATCATTCAGGATTCCCCCACTCCCCAGCTCAGTTGATAATTGTCATCATTTTATAATCATTACCTACTCCAGCAGTAAATCAAGTGCCAACTATGGACTCTTCTCTGCTAGGTGCTACATTTTACATTTATATGGTACTTTAAGGTTTGCATTGTACATATTTTATCTCATTGAATCCTTACAACAATCCTGGGAGGTCTTATTATCTTATATTATAAATTGGTGCTACTGAGAGGGAAGGTCAAGAGACTTGCCTAGGGCCTAGTATCCTGGGCAGTATTTGAAATCAGGTCTTCCCAAGTCCAAGTACAGCACACTTATGTGCTGTGCCACTTAGCCTCATTCTATAGGAGATATAATGAAGAGTTAGAAACAATCCCTGTCTACAAGGATATTTTGCTCTGCAGTCTCTTTACTGCTGGTCATTTCTACCTGCCTTCTCCTATCCACCCCCAACATGCTATGTTAATGTCCAGGGTATTACTCTAAGCCTGGCTCTCCAAAGGGGCTGTGATTGCATGCTGGGTTTTCATAGCCTTCGTTCTCTCTTGCAGTTAGTTCAATCTTCCACATGGTCTCATTTCCCTGAGAGTGTTTGTGTTCTCTGCTGAGAGTGTGGAGTTTAGACCCAGTTGTCTATTCCCTTTTCTGTATCAAGGAGGTTTCCTTGAATTTTCCATCTTCATGGTTGGGCAAGACTGTCTATGGTTTCCACTTATTAATTTGTAGGGCAAGGTATCTCTTAAAAATTTGGAGTTGATTGTGTGACATGGGACACAGTGGCACAGGTCTGCTCCTTATGGTGTGTCCTCATCAGAAAAGGTGCTGTGCTTTATGAGCAAAACAGAATTGTAGTAGCTCAAATGAAATTTAGAGAATCCACCCCAAATATTCACATGGACTATTTGTGCCTGATCTAAGGTAGATCATTCTGAGCTCATATTAGTCTGATCAGCCACAGTTGAACATACCAAGCTGGACTTGACTCTAATATAGTGATGTCATTTGTCAAGAACTAAGGAACCCACCCAACCAAGTATGACAAACTGAGATAAGTCACTGATGATGAAACTTCCTTTATTGACTGATTTTCAAGATATTTGCTTTGTAGGGACTCAAGGCCTGGGAAATCAATGGGAGGGGTTAACTAAAGCTTTTTTTAATATCTAGCAACTACTTAGTCCAATTATATGCAGGGCCAGGTTTGCCTTTTTTTTGTATGTGTGAGCACATAAATAAAGCTAGTTACATTCAGGCCTTGGAGTTATCTTTCAAAAATGCAATTTATTTAGTTCTTAACCATCCCTTAATTCACTTACCTTGTAAATAGCACCTCAGTTGTGTTGCCATCCCATATTTTGAGAGGCAGCCTCTTTACCTGTCTCATCAGGATTTACTGGCAGAAAATGTTGCCACTAAGCAGAGTTTTCCCCCTCATCTCAGCAGTAATGGAATGTGATCTCCTGATCCTCCTCTAAGCACTGAATACAAATTCTCTAAGCTACCTTGAACCTTTAAGAATATTATCAAATTATACCTGGTCTGTAAATAGGAGATGCTGGAATTTTTTTCCCCCCATTGCTTTCTATAGACTTTAATATATGAGTGAGTGATTTATAACAGTGGAGACAATTGGGTGACAATGCTTGAAGTTTTTTTTTTTTAGTACAGCTGTAATACCCCATCTATCATAATGAAAAATGTCTATGAAATCATTTTCTGCCAAAGAATATCTTTCCAGATTCTATTAAGAACTTGCTATCTGCACAAATACCACACAATGCTGAAATGCACTGATTTTAAATGGGCAGGAAAGGAGGATGTCCTATAACATTCTCTTTTGGTGTGAGTAAAATTCCAATCCACTGTCATCCATTAGGTTGCTGTCCTTGTTTTGGGAAACTTCAGAGAAAGCATTTAAGAAGGTTGATGGATGTTAGAAAGGTGGATTCTGCTGTAAAAATTAATTTGATCAGAACCATATGGAGCCCAGCCATCCTAAAGGATTAGATTCCTGTTGTGTTTTTAGCTATTGCCAGCTACATCCAGGAACTATCAACTCCTTGCTAGTGCCAATTAAAAAAATCATTTAAATTCTTGTGTCTGTCACCTGTTATGGTGCTTTGTGTAGCTATCCCTGCTTTGAGGTAAGGAAAAGAAGTTCATCTTGGTTCATGCCCTTGTGGAGTAGATTCTCTTACACCAGCCCCATTTGGCCAAGTTTCCTCAGAAACTGACAGAATTTGAAGCTGCTTCTGGAGGTAAGAGGATCAGAAATTCCCATTCTACTTGAGAAAGGGTTTCGACATGCATGCACCTTATTAAAGCCTATATCCATTGCTTTTCATCATCTATCAAAGGCCTCAATGCTGAAGTGGATGGTATGTAAATACAACTTATAATATCATATGTGCCTTTTTGTATCTACTCTGAGCACTTATTTGAAAGATTTTTTTTCCTCTTTCAGTCTGGAGTTTTGAGGAGAAGAAAAGATTTGAAGTATTGATTTTTTTAGGAAGTTGCCATGACGATGTTTAACCTGCCACATGGCAGGGTAGAATTTAGAAATATGTTTTAAAGAAGATGCTCATAATTTAGAGATAATGTAATTGGAAATATACCATAGATGGCATAAACACTGTGCCTCCTCCCTCCTAGTCCTCCATACTTCAGTTTAGATAAATCTGAAATACAAGCATCCAGGAGCCTGGCTTCCTGTTTCTTTCAGACCTTTTTTCAGCCTCTCTTCAATTTCTTCATCTGCAAAATGGGTATAATCACATCTGCTTTGTAAACATTGAAAGAAGTACTACATTTGAAAATCCTTTGAGGAACATTAAGTATGTTAATTCTAAGGAGATTGATTCAACTCCTTTCCCCTTAATCAGTTATCCTTTTTCAGTGGATAGAGTGATGGACATGGAGTCAGGAAGATCTGAGTTCAAACATGACCTCAGATATTTAATAGCTCGATCTAGGTGGTGAAGTGGATAGAGCACTGGCCTTGGATTCAGGAGGATCGGAGTTCAAATATGACGAATCTGACCTCAGACACATGCCACTTATTAGCTGTGTGATCTTGGGCAAGTAACTTAACTCGGATTTCCCCTCATCCAGGGTCATCTCCAGTCATTCTGATTCATATCTGGTCACTGGACCCAGATGGCTCTGGAGGAGAAAGTGAGACTGGTGACTTAGCGCAACATCCCGCTCAATCAAATCCAATTCATGTGCTTGTCATGGCATCATCTCCCTGATGTCATGATCTTTGAGAATAAAGGACAAACATTAGATCTGACCAAGATTTGCTTGATCAAGGGTTTCTTTGCCAGGTTCTGGATAATGGATGATGCTCTCATTTTTTTTCCAGTCACCAATGGAGTAACACAAGACTGTGTGCCTGCTCCTATGCTTTTTAGCATGATGTTTTCAGCCATGTTGTCAAATGCCTTCAATGATCATGAACAGGTCACCTACTGCACTTATGGTAAATTCTTCAATTTAAAAAGGCCAAAAACCAAGAATAAAGTGGAAGGCAATGACCATTCCTTGATTGAGACAGGAAAGAAAGAAATGAAGCAAAGAATGGCCTCTTTTGCATAGTTAAAAAAAATCACTCTGGGAGAGGTAGACCCTTAATGTTTCTGATCATTCAGAAGTAATTGTTTTTTGCATTCACTCTGAGTCAGCTAGGGCCCAAACAATGACCAAATGGGGTTGACTTGGGGCCTATTGTTATGCCAATATTATGAGAGCTAGAGTGATTTGGGGCTGGTAAACCCCAAGGTATCTTGCCAGTTTCCCGTGAATAGAAGGAAGAGGAAAGGAAAGGAAAGGAAAAAAAAGGAAAGGAAAAGGACAGAAGAAAGAAAGAAAAAAAGGAAAAAAGGAAGAAAAGAAAGAAAAGAAGAAAAAAGGAAGGAAAGAAAGAAAAGAAAAGAAAGAAAATTATGTTGCCCAACCAGTCAACCAGCTAAGACTACTGACATAGGTTACTGTTTGTCCTTTGTTCTTTAAGAGGACTATGACACCAGGGAAGTTGACTTCCAAGTGAATTGAATTTAAGTGAGAGAGGGCTTAATAAAGTCAGTAGCCTCACTCAGCTTTAAAAGTACAAGGTCTGCCACTGCATCCAGGACATTTCCTGTCCTCCTGTTTCATATCCATAGCTCCTAGATCCAGATTACTCCAGAGGAGAAAGTGAAGCTGGCAACCTTGTACAACATCTTTCACTTAAATCCAATTCACTTGCATGTCATGGCATCAAAAAAAAAAAAAAAGAATGAGAGACAAGATTTGAACCAAAATCCTTATTCTTCATATTCTTTGGGTTTTGTTTTATTATAAATATTGATTCTTGTATGAGTAACCATTGTAGAAAAATAAATGAAATAAGGGGGAATAAAGGACAAACAATAACAAAGTGGAGGGAGTGTTGGTGCATGGGTTTTTAGTTTGCAAATGATTGTATACTCAATACAGTCTCTGATGCTGAGATGCAACAAAGTATGGATCTGTCCCACCACGTTTGATGCTGGCGCTGGTGCTGGCGCTGGTGCTGGCGTTGGTGCTGGCGCTGGTGCTGGCGCTGGTGCTGGCGCTGGTGCTGGTGCTGGTGCTGCCGCTGGCGCTGGCGCTGGCGCTGGTGGTCGTGGTCGTCTTTTTTTCATTCCTC
The DNA here is from genome assembly GCF_037893015.1 of Macrotis lagotis. NCBI lineage: Eukaryota > Metazoa > Chordata > Mammalia > Peramelemorphia > Peramelidae > Macrotis > Macrotis lagotis. Next base: position 259,990,453 of record NC_133658.1, on the reverse strand, counting down.
CCTTCTTTCCCCTCCTCTCCCACGATGCAAAGTTTTTAACATGCGATTTTTGAAAGCCCACCTTGTAAAATGCCTTCCTCTGTCCCGATGGCACCCACCCCCCACTAAAACGCGCAAATGTTTTCTTTCTCGCTCTCCCTCTCTCTTTCTCTCTCTCTCTCTCTCTCTCTCTCTCTCTCTCTCTCTCGCTCTCGCTCTCGCTCTCCCTCTCTCTCCCCCTCCCCCCTTCCTTTCTCTTTCTGCAGATCTCCAGTATTGTGTGCTCCAGGTGCGGTTTTTCACTGCTCTTTTGGCCTAACAATGAATACCAAGAAAACATAGATGCTCCATTAGTCAGCACCACACCATGCATGCATGTGTGGCGCCACCAGTTATAGCAAATGAAGAAGTTCTGAATACTGTGGATAAGTTCACTTACCTTGGTACTATTTTTCCAGGGATATGCACATTGATAATGAGATTGACACATGGATTGCCAGAGCTACTGGTGTTTGGGGTAGAAGAGGTATCAGATTGTGTTGACCTCATTGTTGAAAGCCTGCAAAACCTGGACAATCCACCAGTACCATGTCAGGAAACTGTATTACTTACATTTAAATTGTCTTAGGAAGATTTAAAAAAAATTATTTAAGGCAGTGGGGTTAAGTGACTTTTCCAAGGTCACACAGCTAGGCAATTATTAAGTGTCTGAGTCTGGATTTGAACTCAGGTCCTCCTGACTCCAGGGCTGGTGCTCTATCCACTGTGCCACCTAGCTGCCCCAGGAAGATTTTTAAGATCACCTGGTAAAATAAAGCACCAGATATGAATTCCTTTCTTACACTAAACTTGCCAAGCTTTTAAACTTTACTACAGAGATCACAACTACAATGGGCTGGCCATGTTGCTCAAAATTCAAGTCTACCCTTGCCAAAAAGCATTTTATAGACAATTCATACAGGCAAGCACTCATATGGTTATCAAAAAAGGATACAAGTATAGTCTCAAGGTATCTCTTAAGAACTTTGGAATTGATTGTCTGATATAGGAGACATTGGACAGGACCATAAAATATGGCATGCCCTCATCTGAGATGGTCCTTTGCTCTATGAGCAAAGCAGAATTGAAGTAGCTCAAAAGAAATGGAAGATGTGCAGATTTAGAGACTCCACCCCAGGTGTTCACATGGACTATCTGTGCCTGACCTATGGTAGAGCATTCTGAGCTCATATTGGTCTGATCAGTTATAGTCAGACATATGTGACTCCAACATAGTGATGTCATTTTGGTCCTCTTTGAGAATGAAGAACAAGAACCAGGTGACCCTGCACAAGTCACTTAGGTTCTGTTTGTCTCCTTTTTCTCAATTATTAAAAAGTAGATAATAGAGTACCCAACTCACAAGGTTGTTATAATGATCAAATGAGATAATATTTGGAAAATCCTAAGGAAAATATCTGACATATAGTAGGTGCTTTTATTTCATTGATCCATCCATCCAACTATCCATCCATCCATCCATCCATCCACCCACTCACTGGGTAGGGGAAAAGAAGGATCCCAAATTTCAATATGACTTGGGCCATGAAATTTCCAAAGATGTTACCCAAGGAGCTAGAATGGGAAGCAGGTATGGGGGAAATGGTGTCTTAGGGAGACACATATACATGCGCACACAATAAGATAAACCAAAAGAATACAAGATAGCTTTCATATGAAGAGGAATTCCTTCTTGTTCACCAGTTCTGTTTTGAAAATGAGACTCCTTTTCTCAACTGGACTAAGGGGCAGTAGTACACATGGGCCTCACCCCACTGGTGGATCAGCTTGAAAGATTTGACCTACTCATTTCTGATATGGATCAACTTGTTTGTCCTTTTTAAAGTAATCTAGTTTCCTCTTGCTCCCCCAAAAATCATCATATTGGATTAGTGTGAGTGCTTACTTGTCTTTATTCTTGCTGTAGCTCAGAACTCCAATCTGTCAGATTCAGCCTCCCTTAATACCAGGGTTTAAAGGCATAAGCTAGCTTGCCTATACCTACAGCTGTTTTTCAGGGATAAGACTGTGATAGCCCCTCTTGGCAAGAAGAGAATCATGAGATGAGAGGTAGGGAAAGAAAAATGCCTGAATCAGAGCAGCCAAATGATAAAATCTGTTGGAGGAGTCAACAGCTTCTTAATCTGAATTGCTGATGGTTGCCCTTCAGAAAGAGATAGAGGCTGAGACAATTCAGGTCTTGAATCCTACTGACTAGACATTAAACTACTGTAGGAGTTTATGGTGATGGAGGGTATGAGTGGTAAAGCAACTTGGGGAGGTTGGTTAATTCTGGCATTTGGGATATCTGTTGGCTCTTGGTGAGAGAGTTGGTAGGTACATCTGATTCTATGTACTTGGACCACATCTTGGATTTTTTCTTTTGAGAGTGTGAGGGATATTTCTAGTTTCATTAGGAGTGATTTGTATGTGGAAGAAATTGTAAACATCTGCCCTTGTGGTAGGTATCCTAAAATGTTTTATTTTATTCCTTTTACTTCTGTGGATATGAGTAAAACATTATATGTAGTCAAGTCATGTTTATGCAGTCAACTCTATTATGCTATGCTCATGTGATTAGGGGAGATTAAAATGCAATAGTAAAGAGGGTTGAGTCTCCCAGTGAGTGGAACCATGAGCCATAACAAGCTAAATGGATAAATCCATCCAAAAAGATATACCCTTAGGCTAATGAAATGAATACTGCTGTCCAGAAAGGGAAGAGCTAAGGTTTCCTCTTTGGTAACCTCAAGAACTTAGTACACTTTCCAATGTAGGGTGAGATACAGAAGCTCAGGTAAATATGAAATTGCCAACCCTGAGATCTAGTCTCTGAAAGAGATAAAGTAATTATTTGGATATTTGGGGTATTTTTGGATAGGGTTTTGGAACTTGATTTGTATCTTTTTAGACCCAGGTTGTCCTTATCCAGTCAATGAACACACTCCAAATGTTGGAGTTCCACAATGTAGCTTAGGTACAGCCATTCACATGAACTGTTTCTACCAAAAGCTAATAAACATTCTCATTGTTGGTGTTATCTGTCATGTATGTGTGTGTGTGTGTGTGTGTATATGTGTGCACACATCCAATCATAGCCTCCTGTATGTCCAATATCTCATCAATTGAGGGCCTCTAGACCTGAGGCATGCTGCTTCATCTCTGCCTCTTTCATAAGAGCAGCCACCCTCAATGCAGATTTGGATTCTGATTCCTCTTCTATCTGATCCTGCCTGCTGGCTGCCCTCTTCTGGTTAGGACCTCCATCTCTTTTACTTCACCACTTGTGAGCATGTTTCTATCTCACTACCACTGTCTTGATCTGTAAAAAACTGGTTGCAGAGCCCCAGTCAAACTCTCCTTAGGTGCATGTCATCTTATTCTCCTGTGCCTCTCCTTCCCCTTTAAAAAGTCTATACTCTGGTTTGTACCCTTGCTCTAGAATAGGGGGAGATCATGAATTTCCTTTTATTTTATTTGGAAGAGAGACAGAGAGACAGAGATAGAGAGAGAGACAGAGACAGAGACAGAGACAGAGACAGAGACAGAGAGACAGGTAGAGAAAAAGAGAGATGAGAGAGACAGAAAGAGACAGAGATTTTCCAAGCTATTCATAAGGAGAGGAAAGATGTAAAAACATTTGTGACCAGTAGGGATTATAAATAGAGTAGAACTAATTCTGGGGATAGCAAGGAACTTGTCTAGAAGCCTGGGAGTGATTTGTATTTTTCACCCTATTTTTCAAGGATGAGATGGAGAAAGGGAAAATAGACAGGGCTGTGACCCTTTATAAACTACCTAGTAGAAATCTACACAGGTTGCTTTGGGACGTAATTATAGCATTGCCTATGATCTTGCTGGAGAAGCCAGTGGTACCAGAGATCTCTAGACACAAGGAATTTTGCATCATTATACTTTCTGCAAGTGCCAAATGCTTCTCAAACATTATACCTATCACTGAAATTTTTATTTCCAATAAAATCTTACTTGAAATATGGCAAAAATATTATCTAATTTTCATATAGCATTTTATTTTTTTTAAAGATTTTACATATATTATCTCATTTGATTTTCACATCAACCTTATGTGGTTAGTATCCTCATTTTGCAGAAGAGAAAACAGGTCGAGAGATCTTATATCTCAGTGTCACATAACTAGTCAGTGTCTGAGAATGGATTTAAACTGCAGGTACTATTTTTTTTTTAGGTTTTTTTTTGCAAGGCAAATGGGGTTAAGTGGCTTGCCCAAAGGTCACACAGCTAGGTAATTATTAAGTGTCTAAGGCCAGATTTGAACCCAGGTATTCCTGACTCCAGGGCCGGTGCTCTATCTACTGTGCCACCTAGGAATCCCTACAGGTACTATTTTAACATACTATTCTACTTAGTTGGGTAGAAACTTGTTTATTAGTCCTTATTTCAACCTAAACTGTCTAGTTAACTGATAGATGAAGTGTGGATTGATGTTCTTAGTGAAAAGGGAGAGCAATAGTGGTTAATATGTTAGACTTGGATTCAGAATGTCTTGGGTTCAAATCTCATGTCTGAAACTTATTAGATATATGACCCTGATGGCCCACAAATACCTCAAACCTCAGGGAATTTTAGACCTCTCTCAGATTCTTGATGGATTGCATCTTTAATGCCTTTGCAATGAAATAACAGGTCCTTGATATGAATGACCCCGAAGTATTATAAGATTGAAGAAAACTGAAATTGTATCAATTATAGTTTTAAATGTATTTTATTGTATTTTAGCTCTTTGAAAATGAACGATCCATCCATGGTGCACAGAATAACTTTGAAATGGCTTCATTCAAATTATATTAAATCTTTACTCAACATATCTGAGGAAAGGGAAATTTCCATGAATCATTATTTTGGTCAACTAAGTATAATTTCTTATCATAAGCCAGTCTTAGGAATTATTATCATATTAATATTGCCCTATCTCTTTTAAAAGCTTGAGCTGTCAAAGTGATATCCCTTAAGACTACCTGTAACCACATTTCTCCAGATCACAAAAGACACAGCAACAACTTGCAAAAGAACCCGGTGACATTCTCATTTTCTACAATAAGTTCTTCAATGTATTCTTTGGAGATGTACAGGTAATCATTTGTGGAGTCCCTTTGTAGGAAAGGGGAGTTCATAGCATCATAGAATTTATAATTCTTTCCCCATGAAAGTCTTTGCTACAGTGGACTATGGCAGATGGCTTGGATCACACCAGTCACCAGTTCAGAAATTGATAAGTAGGACTGATTTATTGTGCTTATATTTCCACCCATATAATTGGCTAATTTCTTATTTTGACATTAGGGTTTTTTTAGTTTTTTTGCAGGGCAAATAGGGCTAATTGGCCTGTCTAAGGCCAATTAGGTAATTAAGTGTCTGGGGTCAGATTTGAACTCAGGTACTCCTGACTCCAGGGCTGGTGCTCTAACCACTGTACCACCTAGCTGCCCTGACATTAGTTTTAAAGAAAGAATTAGAAAAAAATATTCAGTACAAGAAGATTCTCAAACCTAAAACTCTCCAACCATCAGAGCAGGAGAATCAGTTTCACCAAGATCTTAAGGTAATTTTTAAATGCATTCTTTGCCTGTTAAATAGTCATGCTGACTGCAGAACACTCCTTTGTTTTTCAGCAGCATGCATTATTTAGTGAATTTATTATTTGACTGGTTAGAATAAATCTCTATTAAAAACTACTCTCTACCATCAGCATATCTTTTAACAACAGCAAACGTTTCTTTTTCATAAGATCACAGAAAACAGAATTTAGTCTCTTAGTGACTAAGTCCAACCCTCTCACTTTATATATGTGAAGTTTGAGGTTTAGAGAAAGAAAAATAACTTGTCTGTGGTCATATAACTTAGTTTCTTCATCTTTAGGATGAGAGGAATGGACTGGAAATAGTGAAAATTGTCTCCCAGTTCTAAATCCCTATATCTAAGACACCCACAAAGCTTATAGTAAAATTCAGAGGAGGAAACTGAGACCCTGAGAGGGAAAGATTTTAGTATGAAAAATTTTTTTTCTGATTCAAAAGACATTTTTATTGTACTGTGTACAGAATGGAAGAAAAGAAAGGCATAGGAATCTAAGGTTGGATTCAGAATGGAAAATTTGGCATTGCTCTGTTCTTTCTAATCCCAGTTCTGCCTTTATAACCTTTTGGATAAAGGCTGTCTAGTTGCATGCTGGGAATAATTACTATGCCATTTTAGAGTTTACAGGATTTTTTTTTTTTGTTTAGTGTTTGTCACTAGTCCTAAAGATGAAAAATGTATTAGCAGGGAAAGCTCAGCTTTATTGTGGTTATTTTGAGAACTAAACCTGGGGATGGCAGAAAATGGGATGGAGAACAGAAATGTACTCGCAAGTGCTTACTTAGATGAAATATCATTCCAAACGCCTTTATTAAATGGAAAATCCCTCTATCGGGCAATACTTAAATCCTTTCCAATCTCTGAATATTGTTGGACTACAAGTTCACCGTCTTTTAATGTTATTGCTTAATTTATAAGCTTAGTCAGGTATTTGTGGTCATGCCATAAACCTTCCCAAGTCAAGATTGCACTTTTATTACAGGATCTTATTCAGAAGTATGAAGGGAACCTTTATCAGCTGTCAAGAAGTTGTAATGAAATGAAGACACTTTATCATAATATTCTGGTAAATTGTATCTTAAAAGTAATTCAAATCTTACATTAAAAATTATAAATGTTCAAAATTTCACATAACAGAAATAGTACAGTGATATTAGAGTTTCTGTATAAAGTCTGAAGAGATAGGGAAAATTTTTGTGAAGATGATAAATTCCACATCTGACTTTTTAAAAAAAATATTGGGAATGAGATACTTCCAAGTTAACATTTTGACTATCTCATAAGGTATTGTTTTGAACAAATCGACTTAAAAGACTGTGCAGAAGAAAGCATATTATTTTATACTAATTAAAAAGCTTAAGCAATTTTACTTCTGAAAATTTGTATTTTTCTATGATGCAACTAAAATAAATGCAAAAGCTCATGAAGTTGGGGTGACCTTTGGTGAACAAAATCAGTCGATTAAATGAATTTGTAATCACAACATTTAATGTTTAATTAAAATATTAATGTTATAATGAAATCCTAAAGTCTTCTAATATTATAAATAAACTAAAAACACACCTACCTACCTCACAGGTTTAAGTTTTATATAAGGAAGAATATCTTAACCCATATCTTCTGAAATTTTTAGGATGTTTGACGTAGAACACAAAGTTGACTTTCAAGGTCTCTTCTAGTTTGAAATCTCATCATCCATGATAGAGAGTATGCACACATGCATGCACATACAAGCTTACAGATATGTGCACTCATTTGTAATATACACATATGTATTTAGATGTGTATAGACACACATGTGCACACACATACATTCACACATTTTACACATACATACATACATATCAATGCTTTTGATTTCTTTTGTGGTGTTGTCCCCCCCTTAAACTAATATTGTCTTCCAAATTTCCCTAGAAATGAATAAATGGTTCAAGATTTGTTCCCTGAAAAAGAATCAGATTAATGAGTGCACATTCCACAAATCTATAAACTAAACACTACTTATTTAATTGAAACCATTTTTAGTATAAATCAGTATCTTCTTCCAGATTTAAAATCTTCTTCTTTTGCCTTGAAAACATTATGTTTTAAAATATTATGTTAATGGAAAATTTTCCCAAATTATGAAAATCAAAAAAAACTTTAAAAATTCTAATTTCAAATTTTATTTATTATAACTTTGCAGTATTTTTACTTCTGAAATTAATAAAGCTTAAAACTTGCACTAAGACTTTTGTGACATGCTTTATGCCTTGATATAGTAACAGTTGACTAGTCTTCCCCTCTCATTTCATAATATGGATAATAGTTATTTTTCATGACTCTTAAAAAATCATTGGTGAATTTGAGAAAAACATTGTTTTTTGGATAAGAAGGCAATTGTCATTATATCATTATATGCATATTATAGGCAACTAATGATATACCTTGGGTGAAAGGAATATTTAAGATTTGAAACTGGGGGCTAATGATCACTAGTCCTTGGATGTGATTTTGTACTACTAATGACCCCAGTGAGCCATTAATCTTGAAGAAATACCCTATATTTAGGTTACTGCTTTCACAAATAGAAAATGAATAAAATTTATCGTAGACATGTTGATTATTTCTTTGGATGAAATCTTTTTAGTTTGTATATACAAGAGACTTGGAGATGAGACAATGAGATTAAGCCAAGATATTATGAATCTGCAAAGAACTTGTCCTTTTACTACTTTCTTATCTTTTTCTCTCCCCAGGAGACATCTTAAAAAGTACCACAAGATCCTACTCTGAGGTTCAGTGCAAGTCACATCCAGTGAAATCCCTTTTATAGCATTGTTTTTTTATTCCCATTCCAGAGAGTTAACTCTGAAGTTTCACTATTATTCATTTCTTCTGCTATACATTAGCAAGTCAGATTAAATTTCTATTACTTCTTGGTCTGTGATAATGAAAAGTTGGAACAAATAAGCACTAGTTCTCCCTTCTCCCTCGTGGAACTCTTTAACTGTACAGACATTTTTAAAATCTCTAAAATCGGAAGTTAGACCCATTTAAGCTATTTGTATTATTAGTGGCTCTCATCTTATGGAGATATAATATGCTAGGGGACATAATTTGACAGATGGCAAAGCCAATGTCTTATAATAATGAAGTGTGTCAAAGTGGGACTTTTCTGTATTTAAATAACCTTGGGGGCTCTTAATCAGGTTTCTTAGTTCAAAGTAGATCCTGACCTCTCCCACCACCAAGTCCACTACAAATTGTCTACTTTTGCAAACAAGAGAGGAGTGATTCTGGCATTAATGATAAAGACTAAATATGGCAATTCTTTTAGAAATTAGAAGTGCAAGTGGATTTGTTCTGCTTGGTCTTAGAGGGCAGAATTAGTAGGACTGATTGAAAATTGTAATATGAGGAAGTTGGATACAAAGCAAACACTTCCTAACAACCCAAAGATGCAGTGGACAACAATGGGAGGTAATAGGCACCTTGCCATGAGGTTTTAAGCAAAGGCTATAATATCATTTGTCAGATATATTCAAGATGTGATCCTTTTAGCATAGGATTAGACTAGATAACTTCTCTGAGATCCCTAAATGTGAGACAGAATTCAATTAGATTTAGATTCAGATTATTAAGTGCCTACTAAATGGTAGCCCTATGATTTGTGATAATATTGTCATAGGGAATTCTTAGAGAAGAATCCCCTCCTCCCCATACAGATTAGTACATAGTCTGCAATTAGCAGTCTTATTGTCACAGAAAGTTGTTTAAGGGAGAGGTTAAATAATTTGTCCAGTAATATTAATTACACTGTTTTGTTTTACTCCTATTCATAGGAGGTTATACTTGCTGAACTTAGTTGGTGTGTCAGAGGTGAGACTTTCTCACTTCAAGGCCAGATTTCTATCTACTATGCCACTCTATCTTTCCCTCTCTCCACCTTTTTGTCTGTCTGTCTATCCATTTGTCTGTTTCTCTCTCTTCCTCCTTTCTTTACACTTCTAGGCCCTTTTGTTACAAAAACAAAATCAAAACTTTCTGGGGCAGTGGTCAAGGGAGACAAAATATGTATACAGATTAGTAGGTAGGAAATAGATACACCTTAATTTCATTCAGTGAGAACACTGACAACAGATGGAATCAGGATAAGCTTTCTTTGAAAGGTGGTAGACCATATGAATCTTGATGGAACTAGGGATCTACATAGAGATGATAATTGGATCTATGCTATTGGACTTTTGTTGGCTAACAAAGAGAGAATGTAGAGAAAGAAAAGAGTTGGGAGTTATCTTGATGATTCAGCAAAAAAAAATGAAGAAGGAATGTTCAGATAGGGAAGGAAGATACACTTTCCAGGAAGTTGGAGTGGACAGAATTTTCAAATGCTGGAGAAAAGTCAAGAATAATGAAGATTTAGCAAAAGTCATTGGATGGAGAAATTAAGAGATCACTGGTAACTTGGTGGAGTTGAATGTCAGCTAACAGGGATTTGAGAAGTAAATGCAATGAATTTTAAGTGGAGGCAACAAGCATAGGGCAACTTTGTCTAAGAGTTTAGTAGGGGAAGAGAGGAATGATTATAGGATGATAACTTTAAAGACTAATGAAGGTTTGCTTTTATTATGGAAGATAATTGAGCATGCTTCTAAGACTTTTTAAGTGTAAGGGGGTGTGATAGGTTACTAGTATTAATTTTTCTTTTTTTAAAGAGAATATGTGAAATGTACAAAACATCACTGGACTGGAATATCACAGTTAAATAACTACTTCTTTATAGGTAAATCCCCAGTACGCCAGCTTACTAGCTTGAGTTTGTAGAAGTGTAAAGCACTGGAAAAAAGCAAAAAAGCACAGGTTAATTTGAGGATCATTGGATCAATTTCTAAGTGAGGTATTTTTACTCTGGCTTGTATAAATGACTTTTTGTCAGGTTCATTGAATGAATCAATGTTGATTACCCTAACTAAATTCTAATTTAATCCCATACATAGGAGGTTATACTTGATTACACTCTAGATGAGACCTGGTTGCGACACTGGCAAGGACCATAGCTAAGTAGGATCTATGGAGCTTACCTAACCCTCCTTTACTTGGGGACTACAACAGAGATTAGTTGATAAGACTCAAAGCAGATGGAGGTTAGGAGCATTGGTGCTCTAAGCTAATGACTTGCCTTGGGACCCAGGTTAAGTTAATGAATTGGAGAGGTTAAGTATTTTCAGAGGTAAAACAGTTAGAATCAGAAATTCATCTGAGAGTGGGGTTCATAAAGCTCACATTTTTAGTTTCAGTATACAAATGATTAGATCCAGGAACAGTAGTTTTGTGGTAGTCCAAGTCCCTGTGGACTAATATGAATTTTGAGCATATGACTTCACTTCTCCTTTCCCCCTCATCTCCAAACTTTCTCTCCTTTCACTCTAGTCAGCATCAATTAGAGAGTTTCTTATGTGGTTATTATTTCCCTTGAACTATATGGAATCCACAGGGATATGGACAAACTGAAAAATATACTGAAGATGCAGACATTGTGGCTTGCCACAGTCCACAATGTCCCAAGTGTCCTGGAATTGGTGTATATGATAATTTTTTGTTAGAGTAATTTAATAACAACCTAAAACAAAAGAAACCCCAAATATAGACTAGTATGAATAGGGTATGGATTGCTTAAAAAAACCCCAAAATACACCCAAATTAATCCAGAATTTCCCATGGCAAGATGCTTACTCTCTTATCTATGTTTGTATAACAGTGGGAATCATAAATTTTGTCTTATTAAAACATTAACTAGGAGGTTCTAACTCTAATGGGAGAACTACAGCCAGAGAAAGAAAGCTAGTCTTATTCCTTTGATGGTTACCTGGTTTCTAAATAGACCTCTTTGAGAATACTTGACCCTAGCACCTTTAGTTCTTTGATACTTATGGAACTGCCATGGCTGTTTTGAAAGTGATAGCCCTTAAATTGTATTCAGGGGAATCCTGACTTGCATTTCAAGAAAATCTTTACTATCTTTATTTCTATTTTTATTATTTCTCTCTCTCTCTCTCTCTCTCTCTCTCTCTCTCTCTCTCTCTCTCTCCACATTTCTGTCATCTTTATCTCTCTATATTGCACATTCTCATCTTTCTCTTTATCTCCATAAATCTATCTCATCTCTCTTTCTATCTCTGTTTCTGCTTCTATCATCTCTATCTCCATTGTGCTCTCATATCACTCTCTACCCCCTTCTCTCCCCATCTACCTCTCTTTCATCTCTCTACCTCTACTTCTCTCATTATCACCTCTATCTTTAATTATTTCTATTTCTATCCATATATTTTAAGCATCTCTAAATCTCAATATCATTCTCTGTTACACATTTCTTTTTACCTCTACCTCTCTTTTTCTCTCTATCTCCATTGTGGTTTCTCACCTGTCTTTTTTTTTTCTCTATTTCTATCTATCATTTCTCTATCTCCATGTTCCTCTAATTTCTTTCTCTCTCCCTTTGTCTCCTTCCACTTCCCCATAACTTGTCCCCCCCACCCCAGTAAATTAAGAGTCAGGGGAGCTGCCTCCAATTTTGGCTTTTTCATTTGTTATAACAGAATACTTTTTATCTCCTCTGTGTGCTTTCCATTCCCTTCTCTTCATTGTAAAGTTAAGAGAATAAAAATTACTCCTCTTCTCTCATTTGAGCCTCCTAACAGCCTGTGAGGCACAGTATGTAAAGCACTACTTTGTAAGATGGTCTAAATATGTCTGGGAATCTTTGTCAAAGCTTAACCTCAAAGGTCTTTACCATTCACAGGAGCAGTTTGAGGAACGGCCAGACCAGGAATCCCAAGAACTCTTTGGTTGGATATCTGCCTTTATTAGAGAATTTAGAAAAGCCCAAACAGATCTGGATCTTCAGGTGCCAAAGTAGTCTATCACACCAACTCATCCTCCTTTTCCTCCTCTTTGGTTCTGACCCTATGATTGTGGAATGCTTCATCAATGCTTCTGTTTATCTGCACTGTTTATGAAAATGTTACTAAAATGGTACCATATTTCCTCACAATAATGTTCTTGTGTTTATTGAACCAGGGATGAAATTCATCAATGGACCAGAAAATGTCAGGTTCTCTTTTTTGGGGGTGGGCAGGAGGAGTTAAGTGACTTGCCTGGAGTTACACAACTAGTAAGTATTTAAGACCAGTACTCTATCCACTGCACCACCTGGCTGTCCCCTTTAAGGCAGTTCTTGTAAATGTGGCTATTTAGGATTCACACTGTGTTGGACTCTAAATAAAGTCACCTTAAAGATTTTCCATGCTTGACAAGAAAGAAGTACTAACTAATTGCTGTCCTCAAATCTTTGAAGATTTTGGAAGTCCTATGGAAGAGGGAGTAGATGCACTCTCGATTACAGGATTGTGTTGGGGGGGGGTAAATTAGGTCTAATGGGTGGAAATCAGCTTTAAACTCACTGTAAGGAAATACTTCCTAACAATAAGGACCATTCAGCTGTAAGAGGGGCTGCCTTAGAAGCAGCCACGTGGGTATGGTAGATAGAGCAATGGGCCTGGAACTAGGAAGATTTGAGTTCAAAATTGCTCTCAGTCTACTTATTATCAGTTGACTCTGGACAAGAACCTTAACTTCTGCCTGCCTTAGCTTTTTCAACTGTAAAATGAGGGTAATAATTACTATCAATGCCTCTTGGAATTATTGTCAGATAATAGTTATAAGGATTTAGCACAAGGTCAGGTTACATAGTAGGTACTTAATAAATGTTTGTTCACTTCCCCTTTCTTTAGGAGGTAACTTTCAAGTATAGCCTGGATGATGGTTTCTTGGGTTGTTCTAGGCAGAAATTGTTATTTTGGAACCCAATTTGTCCTTAATTTATTTTCCTCTGGAGAAATATGAAAAGTCAGTCCCTCTGGGGATTTAACTTCAGAAGAATTAGGTCACTTTAAGAAAAAAAGAGAACAGAGGCAAGAAAGGCACATGGAAGAAGATAACTGCTTCACATATTCTATAACCCCTTAGACTCTACTCCTGTGGACTGAATTAATGTTCCAAACTCCCTATTCTCTTCCCCTTTACACTCTTCTAATCACTTGCTAATGCAGAATGTACTATCTACTCACAATACCTGATTTTGAATCTTCTGATCCAAAATTAGATGGGGTGAGGCTCTTTCTCTGAAGAGTCCATTAGGATAATTTAACTGTTAGAAACATTATCTTCCACTTCCCTTTCTCCCTCCTCCAATTCCATCTCTTAGATGTTTTTCACTTTTGTTATCCAATTCAGTTTAATAAGAATTTATTATCATAGGTGATAGATTTAGAACTGTATGGACCTTATTCACCTTTGAGTCCAGTCCATTTATTTTACATATGAGGAAACTGTGGCTGAAAAAGAGCTTAAGTGATTAGCTCAGTATTACATAGCCAGTAAACATCTAAAGCAGGATTGATTGTTTATTATAGATTATTTCAGCATGTAGTACATCTTGAATTGGATAAAAGTTATTTTGGGAAAAATAACAAAATATTATGCTTTGTTCCCACAGTGTGGCCCTGTCTTTATCTCGCAAATTTAGTTTTCAAAGTGAGCCCTTTGTATCTGTTACTCTTGACTACAGATTAAACAAGTTGGTTGAAGCTAATCCTGACTCATTGTTTTATGTATGATCATGTAGTTTATAAGAAGTATAAATTTCACAGAGGTTCCAGGTGCTTCATCTTGTGTTGTGACTGGTGTAAAGAGATCTCCTGATGTGGAAATAGTCTGCTTCCATTTTGGATGGAAACCTGGACTATGCTGATCTGGTCTACATGGAGTTCTCCCTACAGAGATTTGCAGTGTGGGGACAATTCAACATCACCCCTTTCTCAGCTGAGAAAATTATCCTATGTGGAAATTCTTCTAATAATTTTCTCAGTGTACCAGTCGATCAGGATCCAGACAAAAAAGTATTCCTTTCCACATAGAATAATTTGAAATTCTCTAGGGATGCCCTTATACTATAGCTGATCCCTATAGAAGTCCAGGCAATTTACTCTGCTTCTTTATTCTAAAGGACACCTGAAACTCCCCTAATAGATTGCTACTGATAGGGTAAAACAAATGGAATTATAAGTTACCCATCAGGCCAAAATAAGTAGGCCCAGAGTAATAGCAAAGAATGCCAGGTCCTTGTGGATTTTTGTGGATGTAGACATTCTCACCTCAAGAAGTTGCAGGGTATTTTGCTTTCATAAAACATTAGCAGTCTAGGTCCGTTTAATGCAAAAGAACAATATGAACATTTCTACTTAGTATCCAGATTTCTCACATTATACTTAATATCAATACTCACACAGGAAGGACTCAGTAACAGAATATATAAGTATATGTCAATACTTAGAACTGAATAATACAAAAAAGTATTAATGTTTAAATAGCTAAGTAATCAGTAAAAAAATAATAAATTATGCCAATGTAACTTAGGTGAGGGAACATATACTGGATAGAAATAAATCTCCTGTACATTTATAGACTAATTTTTTTTTTGCTAAATTTCTCTAGGATCTCATAGCCTAGAATCTCTCCAGGGGTTCCCTAATAATCAATGGACCCAATTTTATTTCAGATAAGGACCTCTATGCAACACTGACCACCTTGAACCCCCATTGCCTAAAGGCCATAAGTGCTACTTTTCACCCCTTCCCTTGGTCTCTCTGTTGAGATTGGGATTTCTAGGCTCTTTGCCAAAGGCTCTAGCATCTTTCACTTGTGTTACTCCAAGTTCAAGGGGGGTGTTCTTGACACACTGTTCAATTTTAACACAATTAAAGAGCTTTTCCAAAGGAATATTTACTTTAATATTTATTTTAAATGCAAATGTGATTATTTCACCAACATTCAGGAGTCATAAAATACTTCACTGCTTTGCCTTGCTACTTCAGTCTCTGGGGAAGAAAGGGATTAGTTTTATAGATAAGTTTAGTTTCTATAGATCTTAGTGAAAGTTACAAGTCCCAAACAGTTTAAAAGTCCAGACACCCTGATTATTTAGGATTTTTCTGCTAGGCAGGCTAAAATATCCTACCTGGAATACTTGCTTCAAGGTCATTATGGCTTAAACTGTTAGATCTAGTGGGGGTCACAGGCCAGTACTTTAGAGGAACAAAAATTATGGAACAGAAACAAAGCACATCCAGGGCAAGAGAAGGTTTAGGGTAAGAGGGAAAGCAGGGATAGTAAATCCTTCCCTTCTCATCTGTTCAATTTATAATTCAATTCAGTTCTTGATGAATACTGTGACTCTCAACCATTGAAAGCAACAAGAAAGAACATTTAGGAAAGAGATAGACTGTTTCAACCTGGACAGTTATAAAGACATTGCCTATTTCTATTAAGAACCACTCAAAGTAGGATGTACTCACCCATGTGGTAGGAAAGCAGAGGACAAAGGGCAATCTGGACCTGTGCTGGACAAGTCTTCTTACATTGGTAGGTCATTTTCATCTCACAGGTCTCTTTTTTGAAAATGATGGTACATTTTATTTGTAATGATTTTATGTTTTAAAGGGAAAAATATAAATATTGAATTATACTTTTCTTGATTCCTTCAAGCTACATTTTTATAGATAAAAAATTAGTCTTTAATTTTCTTTCTAGTATGGTATTATCTTCATCCTATTTGAGATATTCCAGGCCTATATAAAAGTCTTAATACATAGCACATTAATCCTTATCTATTGAAGTAGGAAAGGCAGAGGTAAGTACAATCAGAATATGCTCCAATTTGTTGTTCCTTAATTATTTTTTTCCTGCATTAGTTGCTGCCTTTTTAAAGTGTTTTGGAAACTTATTTCCTACCACTCTATCATTATATTCTATATCTACTTAGCCCAATTTGTGATACTCAGTGCTAATGAAGCCAAGACTCTATCTAGGTCAATTAATGACCAAAGAGGAAAATTCCATCAATAGCCAATGACTGTGTATATAATGTGTACATAATGTCAACAAGTCTCACTAATTGATCACAAGGGGGGGGGGAATCACAAGAATATGGATAGAACTCTTCATCTCAGAGGTAGACCCTATTTCAAGAAAATGCAACAAATAAAATATTGTTATAAATAAATAGCTAGATTTTAATAGATATTCTTTTTAGGAAATAAAAAGTTATTTTAGTAAATAAAAAATTTTTTGTAATATGTTTCTTCATATTGTGAAAATTTTTTATTTACTAAAATAATTTTTCATAAAATGAGAATTAATATATGTTCAGTTTATTTATAGCTTATGAGTTTAATATTTCTCTACTTTTTCCCTTGTTTTAAACAAAAAATAGACTTTAAACATTAGTAGAAATGGAAATAAAAAAACTCTGTAGCTGTATCCCTTCCTTCCCCTCTATTATATGTTTACATAAAGACTTCCATTATATGTTTACAAAAATTCAGTTCATATATACCTTTTTGGGAACAATATTATTTCAATTTTACAATAGAAAATGCAGCTATATTTACTAGCAACCACATATTTAGAACTAAGAACATATCATCTAAGTTAAGGAAATTCCTTTTATAAAGTATTGCTAAAAGTATATTTCCTTGAAATCAAAACTATCCTAGAAAGTCAAGCATCATCTTCCTTGCCATTTTTAAGAAAATTGTTTATCTATTTATTTTCATTAATATGCATTTGTTATATTTTTAAGTTACAAAATTTCCTTCCACCCTCCCTTCCTACCCCCCACCTCTCATTGGTGAAAACAGTCAGGTTACCATTGTACATACATATTTTTGATAAATATGTTTGAAAATTAGTTATTTTTGGTATGGATAATTAGGATTAAGAGAAAGAGATACATAAGAGATAATTTTTATAAAATGTTCTTCAGATTCTGAAGGTTCTTTTTTGTGTTTTATTTTGTCTTTCTTCCTCTGGATGGGTATAAAAATTGTACCTAACTGGTCTAATACAATTGTCCTAGCTTGCTGAACTGCTGAGAGTTGCTGCTTCCATCAAGGTCAATCATCTCACAATGTTATTGTTGATGTGTACATTGTTCTCTTGCCTCTACTCCCTTCACTCAGCATCAGATCCCATAAATCATCCATGCTTCTCTAGAGTCCAAGGATGTATTTTTTTTAGAGAACAATAGTATTCTATAGTATTCATGTACCATAACTTGTTTAAGCATTCCCCAATTGATGGGCATTCCCTCAATGTTCAATTCTTTGCCACTACAAAAAGAGCTGCTATGAATATTTTGGAACATGTAAGACTTTTCTCATTTTTTACAATTTCTTCCATATATAGTCCTAGAATTGGAATTGCTGGGTCAAAGGGCATGAACAGTTTTATTGCTCTTTGGGCATATTTCCATATTGTTCTCCAGAATGGTTGGATCCATTCACAACTCCATGAGCAATGCATCAATGTCCCAATCCTCCTACAACCTCTCTAACATTGATCATTTTTCCTTTTGTCATCTCAGCCAATCTGATAGGTGTGAGGTGATACCTCATAGTTGTTTTAATTTGCATTTCTCTACTTCCTTGACTTTTAACTTCAAATATTACTTCAGGTTTGTGGGAAAAATGTGCTCTATTAATAATGTCACTCATTATTGCATTCTGAAGTCATTGACTAGTTCTAATAGTAGATTTTGGTGTAATGTCTGGTTAATTAAAACAGAATGAAAGCTGTAGGACTTAACAGTCATGGGCAGATATGGTAAATAATTTAAAGAATTAATATCTCCAGAACCAATTACTGCATCAATTTTATCCACAAGCAGTCATGGATTATGAAATTTGTGGTCCTGGTTTTCAAATAAAGCACAACTAAATTGGATCATAATTAGGAAAAAAGTTTTAAGTAAAAGATGGAAAGACCCTGTGAATTTAGAATTGTTCTTTTCCCCTTAAGAATAGTTATGCATAGTTATATAAGACTACTTTCAATATCTGAGCACATGTTGTCTCCCGTGATAGAATGGTGATGGTTCTATCTTTTTATCTCTAGTATTAAGCCTGACACATAACAAACACTTAATAAATATTTGTTGAGTTGAATTGACTAAAGCTGAATAATCCAAAAGGTAATCCTGGCAGTGAGGACAGGCAGAAGTGTAAAACAAAGAAGCTTAATGCTTTTTTTTTAAAAGAAAGAATGGAATGAAATAAAAATGAACTAACTCAGAAAAAGAAACAAAAGGAAATCAAGATCCCAGAGAGACATTCCAAATGTGCTCACCTTACCCTTATATTATGCTTTTAAACATTTTGAAATCTCTTTGGAGCAGGCATTGATTCTTTGGTGCCTCCCCTGAAGATATCAAATTGAGAACTGAGGAGAAATCCAATATATTACTCAATGCTACAGTTTTTTTTAAAACATTTGAGCAAATTTCTTTGGATCATTAAATTCCCCAAATATGAAACTTCTTCATTGATATGTGGATCATGTAAAATAGCCTTGAACACAATTGCCATTTCCATGGTATCCAGATCCCTGAGTCCCCAAACAGCACTCGTGCTGGTCATAACAATTTTTCTGTTTTCTACCTTTCATTTAACTTTAGTTAAATGCAGAAGATCTCCCAATGCTATGGTGAGTTTTTGAAAGTTTTGTTTTAATGTTTGTGTATGCATTAAATGTGTAATCGTGAGTGAACTTTTTCAATTTTGAATGGATCCTCATTATTGAGTATCCTTGATGGCTAAAAAAGAGTTTCACCTCAGAAGTCAATATCTATGCATTTCTGTTAACATTCTCCATGCATTCAAAGTCTATATACAGGATGTTTTCTTTGGAGAGGCATTATAAGACCTTCAAAGGAAATAAATTTGTTCTGTCTATTACAACTGATGTGCAGGCAGTCTTCTGTTTCCCCCATTATTTTTTCTCAACACCCAGGAATTTCTCAGATGCTTTTGTTTTCACCTTTGACATTCAAACCTTTCTTGTTGCAATCTCTTCAGCTAAAATGGAAGCACTGAAATTCGTACAATATTGTGAACATTTAAAAATTGTTTTTTGATAAGTTCAGTACATTTTTACACTATGCTATTACTCTTCAATAATTTGCCAATGATAGTAGTGTAGTTCAGTAAATACTTGCATGCCAAGTTGTGAGATGAGGAGATGAGGTTGATAAACGGCATCAGGTGGATTTCCCTCCCCAATCACCATACTTCCTGATTGATTAGACTAATGGTTTTAGCCAATGAATTGAATGTCATATGAAAGAGTTGGTCAATTGCTTCAATGTTACTGGTGGAATTGGTTGAAACAGTCAATTGATCATAGCATAGCTGATTCAATCCAACAATCCCAACATATGGTTGTAGTCTGTATGTTAGAATAAATGACATTCCAATAGAATGTAGCCTTCTTGAAAGTAGGGACTCTTTTTTATTTTTGTCTTTGTCTCTGTGATTATTGGCACCAAGTATACAATAAATACTTATGGGAATTTATAAGTCCAAGAGTAGCACTGTCATATGAAATTTGAGACTGCTGATTTAATCAAACTCTCCCTGACTCTTATAATATACCCAGCTCCACACCCATTAGAAAAGCCTTTAGGGAAGGGAAAAAACCTTGATTTATTTAAACTATTTCTCTTTTCTTACTCCCTCTATTAGTTTTTACTGCTATAAGTAATCACAGTTTAAAGACTCTTTGCACAGTGAATCCCTTGAAGGTCCTTAGAGGAAAAAGAATATAAATTGAAAAAAATAATAAAACAAATAAAAATTTATAGTTTTTGAAACAGAAAAATATAGCATCTCAAGGAGAAAACTGACTATATTAAGGTGCTCTTAGGAATCATAACCTAACAGTTAGCTGCCTTTGCATTTGGCTCTTAACTTTCACTGATTTTTAAGTATTTTTATGCATCTTAGAAGGATGACTTGGCTTTTTATTTTTTGAGA
Source organism: Macrotis lagotis (assembly GCF_037893015.1). Classification (NCBI taxonomy): domain Eukaryota; kingdom Metazoa; phylum Chordata; class Mammalia; order Peramelemorphia; family Peramelidae; genus Macrotis; species Macrotis lagotis. The sequence goes on along the minus strand of NC_133658.1, from coordinate 259,969,910 downwards.
GGAAGAATGTGGCTCATCATCTAACCAGTATTTGATTGTCTTGTGTGCAATATTATCATAGAAACTAGGAAGTCAGTGAACACATTAAACATCTTCTATATGCTAGACACTACACTAAACATTGGGGATATAAATACAAAAAAAGGAAGATGGGTCCTGCCCTTGAAGAACTTACAGTCTAATGGGAAAGTCAATACACAAAAAGAAACTGAAAAAAGGATTCAACTGGGAGGCAAGGTACTCAGTTGGGCAATGATGTTGTCCAAAGGAGTGAAGTCAGGAGGGAAATGAATGGATGATTAGACTATGCAACTTTCTTATATGGAGATTTGGGGAGGAGCTCTCCCCATTCTTTATTCTTGGGAGATCCCATGAGCTAAGGGTCCTGATGAGGTTTTGAGTATCAATTTCAGGATGATAAGATTCCTGGGAATGTGATGAAGTTCAAAGTCTATATCCTTGTTACTAGTGTGCTAATGTTATGTTTTTTGGTTTCTTTTGCTTGTTTTAACTTTTATTTTGATAACTAGACAGATATATGGTAGTAGCTCCAAATATAAATTATGACTCCCAGTGATTGTTATTGTTGTTTTGGTTCAGCCTTATAATTTTATCATTGTAAGAAGTTTTTCAGGGGAAGCTAGGTGGTGCAGTGGATAGTAAACTGGCCCTGGAGTCAAGAGTTCAAATTTGATCTCAGACATTTAGTAATTACCCAGGTGTGTGACCTTGGGCAAGTTACTTAACCCCCATTGCCTCACAAATAAATAAAAAAAAAGAAATTTTTCATTTGGAAACTCCTTTCTCTGTTACCTATCAGCAATTCTGTAAAAGTTTTGGTCTTAGTCAGGGAATCTTAACTTTGTTTTGTCCCTTTGGGACCTTAGTGAAGCCTATAGAACAATTCTTAGCATGTCTGACATTCTTTTAGTATTTTTAAAATGCATAAATTATATACAACTATGAAGTCAATCATATTGAAATACAGTTATCAAAATAAATTTAGAAATTCACAGACACCAGGCAAAGGGCCTCACTTAGAGAGTTATCTTGGGTACAAAGATCTTGCCCACAATCATTTTTTTCTTTCTGGTTTTTTTAAGTCAATGGGATTAAATGACTTGCACAAGTCACATGACTTAATATGTATTAAGTGTCTGAGGACGAATTTAAACTCAGGTCCTCCTGATTCCAGGACCAGTGCTTTATCCACTGTACAATCTAGCTGCCCCTCTCACCCACCATCAATACAAATTGTATGTGTTGGAAACAGGACTGAAACCTGTCTGTTGTTGTTGTCAATACTGGCTTTTTAACCACTATATCACTTTGTTTTTCACTCTACTGCCATGTTTCCCTGAAAATAAGACCTAACCAAAAAAAAAAGTAAACCCTAGTGTGATATTTTTCAGGATGTTTATAATATAAGCCCTACCTCAAAAATAAGTCCCAGTTAAGATCATCAGCCAGACTGATGCATTTATTACAGCTGTTGCAACACATGATGGACATATTGAATTATAATAATAATAATAATATCTAATTAAATATAAATAATATTATTGACATTAATACTTAAAATTAATGACATCATAAATTATAATTAACTGAGGTAAACGCCTAAGTAAGCAGATGAACTAGAAACTTATTACCAAATGACCAGAGTACAGATACAACTACAAATAGCATGCACACTTGATAACGGTCTGGATGGAAAGAAAGCCCTACTTCAAATCATCATGAAGGGCAAGAAAGATAAGACTGGACATATTTCAGGCATTTATGTTCTTGAAACCCAAAAAGCCTGGTGCCCACAAGCTTACAAGGAAGTAGATGGATTCTTTGATGTCATTTGTTTTGTGAAGTGGCTGGAGAAGTCTGCTAGTCTGGGATTCAGCCAGCACTTATGGCACTAAAGATATGAAGGCTTCCTTGCAGAGAGAAGAATAGATCAAATTATGATTTCCATGGGAATGACTGCCTATTCCAGACAGGAAATAAGCCTGAAAATAAGCCCTAATAAGTATTTTGGAGCAAAAATTAATATAAGACCTGGTCTTATTTTCAGGGAAATGCAGTAGTGATGACATCATTCAACATTTATTAAGTACCAACTATGTGTGTTGGGCATTGTGATAAACACTGGGGATACAAAAAAGAGACAAAAGACAGTTCCTGCCTCAAGGAGATCACAATTTTATTAGAATAACTCACAATCTTATGGCATAATTTGAATTGTGACAGCTTAGAAAAATATTAAAAGCTATTCTGGGAGACAAAGATGCATCAGACATGCAAGGGAAGAAAAAATTCGTGTCTTTACTGTAAATACTATAAGCCCCTGAGTGGGGTAGTAGTATTTCTTCCCTTTCTAGAAGGCAACTGATTGCTTTGTTCCTTTAAGTTTGCATTTTTCCCATGCAAACCATAGACACAAGAGAAAGAGTTTTTTTCAAAATAGATTAATTGGTCTTTAAAATTTCTGAAGTTCCTTTCTTGCTAAAAAAGTTGAACTGAAGTATTATCTATAATTGAAATATGTTGTGAAATTGGGGAAGTAATAAAATTTAAAGATGGAAGAAACCTTAGAAACCATGAAATCCTAACATCTCATTTTACAGATTAGGTCAAATGACTTGCCCATAGTCATTCAGTCATCTGGCCTATGTAAACACCTTCTCTGTGCCAGGCATTGTGTTGGGCAGGAGTAGAAATAGGATTTATATCTTTAAAGCCAGTGTTCTTTCCACTATACAATGACTTCATTACTAGATTTAGAATAAAGGGGATATGGATTCAAATTCTCTCTTGACTGCTATGATATAAAATGCATCTGGAAAATGAGGTTACTAAACTATGTAATATCTAATGTTGCTTCCAGTTCTAAATTTTATGACCTTTAAAGTCCCATAAAGCATCATTTTTCAGGGAAAATACTTTAATTAAACTATCTTGCAAGTGAGAAGCTCCTGAAAGTTTTAGACTTGCAGCCTTGTCCTCTGATAATACTGCCAATATCCCTTATTGGATGATCAAAGCTTTAAAATATAAGTATTTGGCTTTACAATTTAGCAGCATTTTTTTTGGCCTGGTTTCTTAAGGCTCCTTTCAGTTAAGCTGCATGGATGAAGTTATACCTCAGAATCTGGTAGCAGAGTTATTCCTTAAATGCAAAATGTAGTTAATTGAGCTGATTATGGTTCTGAAAAGAATTTGTAGGGAAGAGATGAGGAAATTTCTTTTTATTTTTTTCCCATCAGAGAAGGACAGAAGGAGGGGGGCTTGTCCTACAAGCATTTCCCATTCATGACTTCATTGTGAAATTAGATACAGAAGTCAAAGGCAATGCAATAACACAATTCAGTGAAGAAACAAAAGGCTGTCATGAGTGGCACCAGAGGAGTGAGCTGTCAGAGAGAGATGCAGCCGAACAATATTTAGTATTCATGAATTTCTTCAGTGATCTGTGGGTGCTCTTAAAAAAACACAGCACATGTTATTGAGGCCAGGAAATACATTCGGTGCCTTAAAATAGCATTGCCTGGGAACATGTACAGGATGGGAAAATGTGCTTTGAAAATAAACATTCTCAGATGATTTTGAGCATTTAAACTAAGTTGTCTCAAATTTGTTCTCTTCATTGTGTCAGACAGGGCCCCTCACACATTCCATCAAATACAGGCTTGAGCATTTATGCTTCCACAGGTATATTGACCTCTTCAAAATAATCCTTTTGGGAGACTATATACTGATCTCAAAGAAATTTCCATTGCTCCAAATTGTTTGGAACTCCTCTTTTGGATTTGCCTTTAGAGGCTATAGAAAGCTTTTCAAATCTCATCAATGCTGGGAAATCTGAACATGAGGAGGAACAAAATCTGTGAATAAAGTTAAAGTTGCTGAGAAGGTTGAACTGTACTATGCTAAGTAAAATAAACAAGCAAACAAATAAAAAAAATGTCTGATCAAAAAGCAGTGAGGCTGGGAATGGTACCAGAAGTCAGTTTAGGAGCTATTCAAGAAAATCAAAGGGAGTCTACAAATACTTAGAAAACCATTACAATGAGGGCAATTTCTTTGATTTGTTAATAAGCAGACCAGAACTCCTACATTTGAAAGAGAATTATTCTTAGGATATTTACTGTGGATAATGTTTGTGTTTCATTTTTGAAGAAGACCATGACATCAGGGAGGTGATGCCATGACAAGCCCATGAATTGGATTTGATGAGGGTCTAGTGCTGTGCTAAGTCGCAAATCTCACTTTCTTCTCTTGAGCTATCTGGGTCCAGTAACCAGATATGAATCAGGATGACTGAAGATGGCCCTGGATGTGAGACAGTCAGGGTTAGATGACTTTCCCAAGGTTACACAGCTAGTAAGTGTCAGGTATCTGAGACTGGATTCAAACTCCCATCCACCTGACTCCAAGGCCAGTGCTCTATTCACTGTGCCATGAAGACATAGAAACAAGGCATGCCACATCCAGTCAGTCAACAAACATTTATAATTTTTACTAAGTGTCAGGTAAGGTGATAAACACTGAGGATACAAAGAAAGACATAAAAGAGCCCCAGCTTTCAAAAAGTTCACAGTCTAAAGGAGGAAACAATATACAGATAATCAGGTACAGATAAATCAGTAATAATTAATGGAGGAAAGGCAGTAGTGTTTAGAAAAATTGGGAAAGACTTCCTCTAAAGATAGAATTTTAACTGGAATTTGAAAGAAGTCAGGGAAAGAAAGGGACAGAAATGAGAAAGGGGAACTAATCTAGGGGATAGAGAGTGAAAATTCAGTCGATAGATACAATATCTTGTGTGAAAAAGAACTGGTGACTAGAGTCATTGAATCATAGACTATATGGAGGGAAGTAATATGTAAGAAGCTTGGAAAGGAAGGAGCAGGGTTAGGTTATGAACATTAAACAGAGGATTTTATGTTTGGACCTGGAGGTTTTAGGGAGGCACTGGAGTTTCTGGAGTAGTGAGGTAGAGTGACAATGTCAGATCTGTGCTTTGGGAAGATCAATCTGACAACTGAATGGAAGATAGATTGATGTGGGTGAAGACTGGAAGTTGGAGAAGACTGGAGAACCAACCAAAAGGCTATGAAGTATGTCCATGTGTGATGGGATAAGGGCCTACACCAGAGTGGTGGCAGTGTCAGAGGAGAGAAGGTCATATAAATAGTATAAAGGTAGATTCAGGATACTTTGGCTACAGATCAATTTTGGGTACCTGTGAAAGAAAGGGAAGAGTTGAGTGTAACATTTAGATTGCAGGTCTCAGTGACTGCAAAGATTATGGTATTCTTGAAAGTAATAGGAAGGTTAGGAAGAGGGGAAGGCTAGGGAGAAAGATAATGTGTTCAGAGTTTGATATATGGAATAGCTTAAGATGCCAATGGAATATTCCGGTTTGAGATATCCAGAGACATGTTAGAATCTACATGTTGGGAGAGAGGTTAAAGGCTGGATAAGTATATCTGAGAATCTTGATACTTAAATCTATGGGAGTTGAAGAGACCATCAAGAGAAATAATACAGAAGGATAAGAGGGTCTAAGATAGAGCTTTGGGGGACTCCTAAAGTTAATGGGGGTAATATGGATAAAGATCAAACAAAAGATACTGAGGAGTAGTCAAAAAGGTAAGAGAAGAGCCAGGAGAGACTGAACAGAAATCTAGGGAGAAGAGAGTATCAAGAAGAGGGTGCTCAATAGTGTCAGAGGTTGTAGAGAGGTCAAGAAGTTTGAGCACTGAGAGAGGGTTGTTAGTTTTGACAAGAGACCACCAATAGCTTTGGATAGAACAAGTTTTAATTGAATGATTAGGTTGAAAGCCAAACTGCTGAATTAAGAAGAGAACGAAAGAAGAGGAAGTGGACACATAAATTTTAATTGACTTTTTCAAAGAGGTTAAGCACAAAAGGAAGGAGTGATATGGGACCATAGGAAACTTGTTGGTGACCAAAGGCTAATGAAGAATACAAAATTAGGAATGACTCATACCCCAGTTCTATGAATGGGAGTTAATTTTGGAATCAGACCTGAGTGAATTTTTATTGAAATACATGACATTCTTCTAAGTAATAAACAACCTAAAGCCACTTAAAACACATTTAGATGCTGTGAAAAATCAGTTGTTTCATCAGTGTATCAGTTTACACATATGCCATTTGTTCATTCATTTAATCAACTTCTATATGAAACCTTTCCTGATTCTCCTAACTTCTAGTACATGCTCTTCCAAGATATCTTATGTATATATTGTATGTGTACACATGTATACATGTACTAGTACATAGAAATATTCATATGTATTCATGTGTGTGAGATACAGATGGCTAGGTGATATTCAGTGTTGGGTACATAGTAAGCTAAAAGAATTATATAGAGTTGCATAAATGCATAAATTTATATATATATATATATATATATATATATATATTCAGATGTATCTTAACTTATGTAGTAATACACTAGCGCTGCATTCCCAACCCTCATTTGAATGGCAGATTGGATGACCAGAGAGCAGTTGCTACATTTCTACTAATAGTTTCATAGTCATTGAATTCTTACAATGGGAAAAATAATCAGTGGGACTGCTTTTAATATATGCTTTATAGGTCCAAAAAGTATTTTCTTCCAGACTGGAACAGGGATCCAGGGCTGGGAAGACAATTCCCAAATTAGGGGTTTTTTAAAAATGCTATTGCTCCCAAGCCCCATCAATATGCTTTTCCCTTCTTTCACCATAATTATCAGTTTCTGTCTTTGAGTCAGCCTGTCAAATTGTAGCAATGGTAGTATAGAATAGTATAAGAATTTGTAGAAGCATCCCTCAAATTAGAGTAATACTTGCATAAGTGTATATAGAATCTATGGTAAAGTGGGCTCAAAGTTATAGGAGGTGGCAAAATGGGTAGCATAGCACTTAGAAATCCTTTTCCCTCATCCCCTTCATGGGAATCTTATGAAGTTCCCCTTAGGCATAGTGTAACTTTGTATTCAGTTCCTTGTAGAGACCTTAAGCTGCCTTTTTTAAAGGTTTTTGCAAGGCAAATGGGGTTAAGTGGCTTGCCCAGGTTAAGTGGCTAGGTAATTATTAAATGTTTGAGACCAGATTTGAACCCAGGTACTCCTGAATCCAAGGCTGGTGCTTTATCCACTACACCACCTAGCCGCCCCTTAAGCTGCCTTTCTTCAGTGTATCTGATTATTCTATGGATTCTGCTAAGAGGCCAATGAGAAATATATATCATATGATTTTATAAAGTCCATGAGGACCCCTTTAGTTAAGAAGGGGGAAGGAGAAAAAGGTTCTTTTCTTCTCCCCTTTACCACAATTCCCTTTCAGGGAGTTGCGTGAAATTACTCTCTTTTCTAAACTTCCAAGTGTCTGAATATTGATTTTTGAAACAGATTATTATTGGAATATATCCATATAGGATGTATGGCATAGCAGAAAGTAAATTAGTTTAATGCCTTTGACAGATAGCTTTATTAGAGATATTCTCACTTGGTAAAGTTTATCAGGGCTAGAACATTTTTTTAGTTACTTTACATTTATATATGCATATGATTCATTGGAACATGGACTTCTTGAGGATAGGATTTTGTCTTTGTATCTTAGTGTATTTAGTTGTTACAAAATGAGTGCTTAATGAATGCTAGGTGATTGATTGCTTCATAAATAATTTGTTGTGAATAGATAAATTCAGCTATTCATTAAATGAATATTTTTAAGTACATACTATTTACAGAGCACTGAGTTTGACATTGAGAGAAATACACAGATTAGGTAAAATAATGGAGTTTTTAGTCTAGTAGTTTGGTTAAGACCCAAAACAGATAAATATGATAAATAATATTTTAGGATACAAGAAGCAGAACAAAGTACTGCATGAGATCTAAGGTGAAAAAAAGCACCTCTCTATACCTTTTTGTCCTGTGCAACTCTTGTTTGGAGTTTATTCCATATAGGATGAACAAAGTATTGGACTCGAGGTCAGAATGACCCAGGTTTTCATCCTACTTCTGACAATAAGCATGTGACCTTGGATAAGTCACTTAACCTCTTTGAATCTTAGTTTCTTCATCTGTAAAATGGGGGTTATAATTGTGCATTTTTTCCTAAAAGGATTTTGTGGGGATCAGAGAAGATATCATAGTTACCACTACTACTATTTTTTTTCTTCTTCCAATATATCCTCTGGATGGTCATTTTTGATGATGCTTCCTGAAAACTCTGGCAGGTCTTATCAGGCTTGAGAAGTTTCTATTTCAAGCCCAGAAATGGATGTATGTTGGCCATCCAGGGACCAGACTACTAAATTTAAGGAAATCTTCACCTTAGGTGAAGAAGTTTTTGTCCATAAAAACTCATTAAAGTAAAATTCAATTATAGCCAATTCCAAGGAATATCTTCCTTTAAACTAGAATTTAATTTCATTGATTATTGCTAGAAAGAAGTGGGGTATTGACCAAGCTTCATAAAGTGTTTATATTTTACTGAGTCTTTTTCTAAATATATTTGACCCCTCTTGTGTTTTTTTACCTATATTGAAAATAATTTTTAAAGAATTTATAGTAATTCAATCCTTACAATGGGACCACTTTTTATATGCTTTATAGGTTCAAACAGTATTTTCTTCCAGACTGGGAAAGGGATTCAGGTCTGGGAAGACAATTCCCAAAGATGCTATTTTCTGAGTTAATGTCTCGCCAAACTCATTACCAAAATAAAAATATCATTGTTACCCTAAAGTACTTTTGCTATTTCATTCAAGTGCTGTTAAAAAAGAAAAATCAGTAATGTTATTTTAAGAATTTTATTCAAATTTTTTTTCAAGAATTGCTTCTGTCTTCACCATACAATTTTCTCATTATAAGCATCTTTTTTCCCCCACCTTCCTTTTTTCCCCACCTGGAAATGACACACTGTTAATATTTGTGGGAATGGCATTAAAACCAGAGGGTGCTCTTATGTTCCATAAAGGACATAGACTGAGAGGTTCTCAGATTAAATGACCTCTGAGATTCCTTTTGGCATTAATCCCTGCCTAAAGCAGAAATCACCTCTATAACATTTGGTGGAGTGTTGCATGGTTCAGCTAGAAATCCTCTTTGTGTGTTATTTGTATTCTAATCCCTTGTTGAAGCAGAAATTCCCTCTACAACATTTCTGAAAGGTAATCATCTAGTTTCAAGTGGATATATACAGGGATACATCAACTATATGTATATAGTATACAGGGATGAAAACCTAGTAACTCAGGACAGCTTATGCCTCCCCACCTTTTAAAACAGACCCCTAGTGGTTTGGTGAGTTCATCATACTAATGCCTTATAATTTCTATCCATTATTCTGTGAGACATTATGAAATGGTGAAAAGAGAACTGAGTTTGGTAATAGAACTACCTTTCTTCCTATTGAGTCATTGTATAACTTCCTGGATTTCTCTATTCTTGTCTACCCATCTATAAAAAGAGGTAGTCAGGAGGACTTGAGATAAAATCTGACTTCAGATACTTACTGCATGACCTTGGACAAGTCACTTAACTCAATGCCTCACATCTAGGGCTATCTCCAGCCATCCTGATTCATATCTGACCGCAGGACACAGATGGCTCCAAAGGAGAAAACAAGACTGATGACTTAGAGTAGTCAAATCCAATTCACATTCTTGTCAAGGTATCACCTCCCTGATAATATTGATATCTTTGAGAATGAAGGACAAATTACATATAAAATGGGGAATATAAAAATAGTTGTAAAATAATTCTCCCACCTTCTTTAGAGGCTTGTTGTGAAGAAAGTGCTTTGTAAATGCAAGTATTTTAGATAAATGCTATTCTGAATAGTTCTCTTTGAGACTAACCAACTCATAGTTAACAAAATCAAAACCTTGCTATGTGACCTTGGTCAGGTAGCAAGATGAATCTTGGCTCAAAATCTCCTTATCATGGTAAAGACCAGTAAGAGAAACACAAACTACTTCTCAAGACATCAGATGTGTCCTCCTGGTATCATATCAAAGATCAAAGGTTTAGAATTGGAAGATATTTTCAACATCATTCATCTCAGATGAGAAAAGCAAGACCAGAAGAGCCTAAACGACTTTCCTAATACAACACAGATAATAAATTGTAGAGTCAAGGATGGAATCTAGATCTTCTTATCGGAGCTATGATGCCCTCTTCACCATATCATGACTTCAGGAAAGATTTCAAGTGGTTACTGTCATTACTTAATCTTCTTTAAAAGTGGCTGCTTTGTCATTTGGAAGTTGGCTGACTTCTCACTTGACTGTCAGAAATTAGGCTAATTAAAAAACCAAAAATGGGAAACAGGGAAAAAAAAAACCTTTACCTTTGATTCTTGTATTTTCATTGTTGAATTCTCCCTATCAAAGGATAAACTACTGCAGCATAACAAAGATGACACAGTCAGGTATTATAGTCAAAGGAACTTAAGGATGGCAGACAGACTGAAAAGCAGAACAGGGCCAGTCTAATTGGCACCTCTCCGGCATTTCTAAATGTAGACTGGGATTTTTTAAAAACTGAGTCACAAAGTGCCACAGTATGTTAGGAGGAAGGAACTCTTTCTGAACCCACAGGCTTAATAGTTTCTAATAGATTCATAGCTAACCCAATTTCTATGGGGAGTGCCTCAGTCAGGGACCTCCAAAGCTGGATTGCCTTATCTGCCACCATGATTGTGGCAAGTGGGAGAGTGGTTTGACTTTAGAGAATACTTGAAATTTGGGGTTCTTGTGTAAGGTCTATTATTTTCAGATCCTAAATTTCTGGAAAGACTTAGGGTTGAATCAATCAAACAATAAATGTCTTTGAAGCACATACTATGTTCTTATGGAGGAAATATGCAGGAGGGACTGGTTTGAAAAAGTCAGTGCCAACTTATTACCTTTTTTTACTTGAAATATTCTTAGCTCTCTGTCCTATTGGAAGATGGAAGTATAGTGTTTATGAAGCACCAAGTAAAGATCTGGTAAATCTGAGTATGAATTATTTCTTTCTTTTATATTGTGATTTGCAGCTACAACCTGATTATGAGGTGAGCAAAAAGAGAAAAATAACATACACAATTTCAGCAGCAAAATGGAAAGAACAAGAACAAAATCCTGAAAACTGTAATTATAAATGATCAAGAAAAGCACCACACTTGATTCACTGCAGAGATAGTTTGTTATATAAAATATTACATATTATATGATCAAGCAGCATTTATTAAATGGCTACTATGTGCCAGTCACTGTGCTAAGTCTGTGAATAGAATCAGACATATTTGATTTGTTGCTTGGTTTTGGTAAGCATTTTTAATGCTTCAAACCAGGGAAAGCTCACTGAGTGTATCACCTTTAAAATTGAGACCTATAACTTATTTTTAATTCTATCATCTGTTTATCCATTTTGACTATTATCTCTTTCTTTCTTTCTTTCTTTCTTTCTTTCTTTCTTTCTTTCTTTCTTTCTTTCTTTCTTTCTTTCTTTCTTTCTTTCTTTCTTTCCTGTCTATCTGTCTAGGAATTAAATATTGTGGCATGGAAGTGAGAGCATCATAAATCATGGGCAAGAGCAATGACTTCATGTGGAAGTGTCTGAGGATTATTTGAAAGGAAGAGACTCTGTGAGGCACAGGTAAGGAGGGAATGAATTGAAGACATAAGGGATGAACAGTGCAAAAGTATAGAGATGGAACATGGAAGGTCATGAGTAAAAAATAAAAAGAAAGCAAATATTTGGATAGATTGTCATGTGAGGGAGGGAGAATAAAATCCAATGATGGTGGAAAGGTAGGTTGCTCTGAGCTTGCATCCTGCTTTAAAGTCTAAGAGGAGATCAGATTTTATTCTTGAGTTCAAAAGAAGTTTTCTAACTCTAATTCTATTAATTGAGTGGAGGAGTCATAGTAAGAACCAGGTTTAACACAAATTACTTTGGCAGCAGTATTTGGAATGGTTAGCAATATGAGAGATGGGAGAGGGTGGCTGTTTCAATAATCTAGACAAGAAGTAATAAGGCACTGAAGTTAGGTGGAAACTGCAAATGTTGAAAATGATTTGATTTCAAGAGATGTCATGAAGGTAGAAGAAGCAAGTTTTGGCAAATTGGATAAATGGGGTGAGGGAGAATGATATAGGAAATGATATGATTAATGGAGTGAAGGACATCTAGGATCATATTAAGTTTAAATACCTGAGACTGAAAAAAATGATGCCTTCCATAGAAATAAGGAAGTTTGTCAGAGAGAGAATTTTGGGCAAAGATAATAAAATCAACATCAGGTCATGTTGAGATTAAAATATCTCTGGGACATCAAGTTTGAAACGTCCAAGAACCAATTAGTAAATGTGACTGAAACTTAGGGGAGATACTAAGGATGGATTGAGAGTCCTCTGTAGAGAGCTGATTGTTAAATCCAAGGAACCCAAGAAGGAGAGAGATACACTTGATGATAGGAAGGACAATGGTCCTTGGTTATCAGATGGTGTTGATTGGTGGCTGAGTTTGGGTCTGAATTTGCCTTGGGGCCTGACTGGTATCAGTGACCTTTCTAGTTTCTTCTAGTATAGCTGGTGGATTGCAGCAAATGAGCCTAGCTTTGAAATTAGAGAATCTTAGTTCAAATCCTGTCCCTTGTCACTTACTTACATGTGTGACCTGGGGAAGTTCACTAATATTTCCTGGACCTTTGTTTCCTTCTGAACTTTGTGGTCATCAAACTAGACTAGCTATAGTATAGGAAGAAGATTTTGAACAGAGAAACCTCAAGTCTCTTCCAAATCCATCTCTATACATCTATTATATTTAATCATGCCTAGTCATTTGAATTATTTTCACAAACAACTGTTCCTCTCTCTGGTCTAGGATTCCTAATTGACTTGATAGAACTGTAAGCATGGCAAAGCCTTTCTCATAAACCTCTGAAAATGTTGGTACTTTATAATGGTAGTACCAGTTCTATGCAAGTAAGTACTTAAAATATATGACTCTAATACTAAGAATACCATTCCTTGCTCAGAATCCAGAGAGATGGAATTCATTATTTTAATCATAATGGAATTGTTTGTCAAAAAGATGGCATCACCTGAAAATGATATTAAGAGTTTGGGATTTCAGCTTAAAATGTGCAGAGTTGTCATGTTCCTGCCTCACTCTCTCAGGTCCAGGTCTTTTCCTATCTTCTCTCAGGATGCTAGGCTAAATTGAAGGATCTGTGGTGTCTTTCAGAAGTTTGCTCCCCCATTGGATATGTTTATTCCATTATTAGGGAGACAATAACTAGCACTGGAATTATATTTAGCCACTTAGTGTCTCTTTCTTTCTTTCTTTCTTTCTTTCTTTCTCTCTCTTATTTCTCTCTCTCTCTCTCTCTCTCTCTCTCTTTCTTTCTCTCTTTCTCTTTCTCTCTCTTTCTTTCTCTTTCTCTCTCTTTCTTCTCTTTCTCTTTCTTTCTTTCCTTCCTTCCTTCCTTCCTTCCTTCCTTCCTGCCTTCCTTCCTTCCTTCCTTCCTTCCTTCCTTCCTTCCTTCCTTCCTTTCTTTCTTTCTTTCTTTCTGCAAGGCAAATGGGGTTAAGTGGCTTGTCCAAGGCCACACAGCTAGGTAATTATTAAGTTCCTGAGGCTGGATCTGAACTCAGTTACTCCTGACTCCAGGGCCGGCGCTCTATCCACTGTGCCACCTAGCTGCCTCGTGTATTTATTTCAAAAGCACAGACAGAACAAATTGACAAAATTTTGCCCCAACACATCTGACCCTACAGTCTCTGGTGAGGAGTAGGCTCAACTTAGTTAAGCTCCTATAAAGTATTGATCTCACCAAGTTAAATTCCAAAGGTCTTTGCTCTGTGAGATGAATCCTTGTCTCAGTTCCTGCTGGAAGCAGCACCCCCCCCCCCCCAATTCTCTACAATTTACCTTCATCTTCAGAGCATCAATGTTGGATTGGCTGCATCACTTTGCATGGAATCCAAATTCCTGTATTGTTCTGGTTTGCTCTCCTGATTTTTGAAACTCTCAAAGTCAAAGACTATTCTCCCTTCACTGCTTGCAATGAGTGAAGGAGGAAAAAAGGTTTTCCAGAACTGCATGAAGCAAAGAGACAGTAGCTAGAGCTGACAGCCTTTTATGAATGCCTTAACAGCAATCATGTTTTCAACATGTTGTTGGTCTTCTGTATTCAATTATAAGATATCTATGTACGTTCTACACCCTCTCTCTGCATCATTTTCCCTACATATCATCATTATTCTCTTAGGATCAGAGTTCCCAGATTCTCCATATAGAGAGACACTATCCCAGGAACTTCACATATACTACAGCCATTAATTTAGAAATGGGATTTTTGGTTATGCATGTAGTATTATTCACAAAAATTAGTAAAATATATTGGTAAATATTATTTCAAATCTAATTATAAAAAAGAAAGGGAGGTTAAAAAGCTATTTAACTTTGCCCATGAAGTGAAATATCCTGGACTATAGATACAATGCGATAAGGAGAATTATAGTAGAGATGACCAAAAGTTTACAGAAGACAAAAAGCCTTTGAAAAGAGACAAAAACAAAATGCATGATTTCAGACAGCTAAAGATAATTATATAAAATAAGTAACATTTGAAATAAAATAGAATTACTAATGAAAAGAGAAAAATTCAACTGCATAGAGAATTGGTGGAATTAGCCCCTTGGTCAAAATATTTCTTTAGAAAAGGATAACTTATATGCAAGAAATAGTAGAGGGAGGACATGGAAGGAAAAGTAGCATTAAAATACATATTTATATGAAGAAATTCCAGAACCTGATAGAAGTATGACAGGAGCATTTAGTTGAAAATTAATGGAGGTAGAAATAGAAGGAGTATCATTGGGGTGTACTAGAGAGAGAGACAGAGAGAGAGAGAGAGAGAGAGAGAGAGAGAGAGAGAGAGAGAGAGAGAGAGAGAGAGAGAGAGAGGAAAATAGAACAAGAAAAGAGAGAGGAAAATAGAACAAGAAATATAACAAACCTATGCAGTAATCTATAACCTAAATTTTTAGAGAGGAGTCAGACAAAAAAAGGCTGAGAAGCTGCAAGAATGAAATTCTGTAGACATCAAGAAACTTAAAAATCCAACATAGATTTACTGGAAATTTGCTAATCCAGGGCTTTCTTCATTA
This sequence comes from Macrotis lagotis, assembly GCF_037893015.1. Lineage (NCBI taxonomy): Eukaryota > Metazoa > Chordata > Mammalia > Peramelemorphia > Peramelidae > Macrotis > Macrotis lagotis. The sequence goes on along the minus strand of NC_133658.1, from coordinate 259,954,724 downwards.
TATCAGTCAACTTTCCTTTGCCAATTCCTTTTTGAAATTTAATCTTTCTGCAGTTTAAAACTCTTTTCCTCAAAAATTCTTCTGGTTTCTTTTAAGTAACTGAAGAGTATTTTATGTTCCCTGTCTAGTGGGGATTTATTTATAGTGATCACAAAGTTTATTTATATTACTTTAACACCTATTACCTCATTTGATCTACCTTGTGAGGCAGGCATTACTAGTCCCATTTGACTAATGAGAAAATTGAAGTTTAGAGAGAAGAAATGAGTTGCAAAAGGTCTTAGAGTATGGCAGAAGTGGGATTAGTACCCAACTTTTCCATATCTCATCTCATCTCATTTTATCTCCAGATTAGGGAGTATGATTAATAGACTAGTTTCCCTAGGCTATAAAAGAATGTCAGGTAAGACTAGGTAAGAATGGAAGGGCAAATTAGGGTTAGATATTGTAGGATCTTGAATGTGAGATCAAGAATTTGAATTTTAAATGGAAAAAAACGAAGAGTACCTGGCAGTTGATTTTTAAAAATGACTTTTATTTAGACCATTAAATATATCCCAATTGCATGTAACTTTTTGGTAACAATTCTTTTAAACATTTTAGCTCAATTTCTTTCCCACGCTTTCATCCTTCCTCCTTTTTGAGTAAAGCAATTTGACTTTGATTCCAAATGTGAAATTATGCAAAACATTTTCCCATATTGTCTGTTATATAAGAAAACAAAAACAAAATAAAACAATAAAAATAAAAAAGTATATTTCAATATACATTCAGAGCTCATTAGTTCTCTCTCTGGAAGTGGATAGCATTTTTCATCATGGGTCCCTTTGGAATTGTTTTGGATCACTGTCTTGATCAGAGTGGTTAAGTCTTTCACAGTTGATTTTACTTACAATATTGCTATTACTGTCTACAATGTTCTCTTGATTCTGATCTTCACTTTGTATGAGTTCACATAAAATTCTCAATTTGTTTCTGAAACCATCCTGCTCATCAATTCTTTTTTGTTTTTAGTTTTTTTAGTTTTTTTTTTTTTTTTTGCAAGGCAAATGGGGTTAAGTGGCTTGCCCAAGGCCACACAGCTAGGTAATTATTAAGTGTCTGAGACCAGATTTGAACCCAGGTACTCCTGACTCCAAGGCTGGTGCTTTATCCATTACACCACCTAGCTGCCCCCTCATCGATTTTTAATAGTATAGTATTCCATCATAATCACATACTTCAACTTGTTCGGTCATTTCCCAGTAGCTGGGCATCCTATCAATTCAAATTCTTTACCATCAAAAGAAGAACTGCTATAAAATTTAAAATAGAAATCAGTCCTTTTTTCCTTTTCTTTAATCTCTCTGGGATACAGTTCTAGTAGTGATATTGCTGTATGCCCAGTTTTTAGTTCTTTGGGCACAGTTGTAAATATCTCACAACTCCACTAACAGTACATTAGTGACCCATTTTTACACAATCCCTCCAGCAGTTGTCATTTTCTTTTTTTCTGATATGTTATTCAGTCTGTGAGGTGGTATTTTAGAGATATTTAATTTGCATTTCTTTACTCAGTAGTGATTTAGAACACTTCTTTTCTTATGACTGTTGATAGTTTTGAGTCCTTCTGAAAACTGCCTATTCATGGCCTTTGACCATCTACCATCTGGGGAATGATTCTTTCATGAACATGATTTAGATCTTCATATTTTTGAGAAATGTGACCTTATCAAATAAATTTGCATTAAATCCCCTCCCCACCCAGTTTCCAGTTTTCCTTCTAATTTTGACTTATATTACTTTTGTTTGGGTAAAAGCTTTTCAATTTCATTTAATCAAAATTATCTAATTTACTTCTTATAATCTACTCACTCTCTTATTTGGTCATAAACTATTTCTTTATTCACAGATCTTACAGGTACATGTTTCCTTGTACATGTACAAGCTCACTAATTTGCTTATCTCATTCTTTTTATGTATATCTTATATTCATTTTGACCCTTTATTGGTATATGGTAAGAGATCCTACTCAATGCTTCATTTCTGCTCAGCTGTTTTCCAGTTTTTCTCAACAATTTTTGTTAGTGAATTCTTTTTTTCCCAAAGCTTAGATCTTTAGTTTATCAAAAACCAAATTTCTATGATCATTTACTACTATATATTGTGGACCTAATTTATTCCACTGATCTACCATTCAATTTCCTTGCCAGTACTAGATTGTTTTGATGGTTACCACTATGTAATATAGTTTGAAATCTGAAACTGCTGGACTGTTTTTTTCATCAACTCCTGTTCACTAAATCCTGTAATATTGAGTCCAGGCTTTTTTTCTCTTCAACGTTTTCAGGAAGACCAAAAATTCTTAAGTTATCTCTTCTCGATCTATTTTAGAGGACAGTGGTTTTGCTGATGAGGTATTTTGAATTTTCTTTTATTTTTTCAAATTTTTGGTTTTGTTTAACAGATTCTTGTTGTCTCCTGAAGCCACTGGCTTCTACAGACTCCATTCTTTTTTTTTAGAAAGAATTTTCTTCATTTACCTTTTGCAACTCTTTTTCCAATTGGCCAATTCTATTTTTGTAAGAGTTTTCCATTTGTTCAATTATGGTTTTGAGAGAATTATTTTCTTTTTGCATTTGTCCATTGTATTTTCCAAGGATTTGTTTTCTTGTTGCAAGATGTTAATCTTTTTTTTTTAAGTTTTTGCAAGGCAAATGGGGTTATGTGGTTTGCCCAAGGCCACAAGGCTAGGTAATTATTAAATGTCTGAGGTCGGATTTGAACTCAGGTACTTCTGATTCCAGGTGCTTTATCCACTGTGCCACCTAGTTGCCCCAAGGTGTTAATCTTCTCCTGGGTTTCTTTCCCAAAAATTTCCAATTGATTTTTAATCTCCTTCCTGATTTCTTCAAGGATGTCTTTCTGTGCTGCAGATCAAATCATAATCTCCACAGAGGTTCTATGTCTCTCTGAATTTGGGTCTTTTCCTTCTAGGGAGTTATCTTTGGAACCCCCTTTCTGCTGTTCTTTCTTCATTTTCTTAAGACCTTGTGTTGGGGGTGGGACTGGTTCGCAAAGATTTGGTATTGGGATCCCTAGAGGCTTTACTCACTGGGTTTAGTAACTCCAAGTGGGCCTGCCAGTAAGGGGTGCTAGAGGCTTTGCTCACTGAGTGTAATATCTACAGCTGACCAATAGGGGGTGCAAGAGGCTGGAACTCACCCTTCAGCCCTTCCAGTAAACCCCAGACAGTCTGTCTCACTGCCAAGCCTCCACTCTCTGGTTGTTTCTCAGAGTGAAGTTTCTCTCACAGAGAAAGCTGTGATCTTAGACTAGTCCGTCTCTCACCCTGTCCTCACTGGCTGTCTGCACTATGCACCCAGCACACCCACAATCCCCTAAGACAGACCTTGAGGTAGGTGTTCTCCTAGCTTCTCTTTCTGGTTTTTGTAGATTGGATTTTTATTAAGAGGTTTGTTTCATGTTATATATGAGGGAAGATCAGGAGATCTTAGCATAGGGCCTGGCTTCTCTCTGACATCTTGGCTGGAAGTCTGGTTCTTTGTTTTAAATAGACACCATTTATCATTTTTAGTTATGTACCACTCTTCAAGACCCTATTTGGGGTTTTCTTGGCAAAGATACTAGAATTATTTGTCATTTCCTTCTCTAGTTCATTTTGCAGATGAGTAACTGAGGCAAACAGAGTTAAAGGAGTTGCTTCAGGTATTTGGGATCAGATTTGATCTTAGGAAGATCAATGACTCCAGATCTGGCATTCTATCCATTGCTAGTAGATACTGTAAATCCAAAAATACTGGAGTTTTTTTGCTAGTTTCTTTTCTGCCTATGCTCTTCTATAACAAAGCAAACAGCTAGTTAAAACAAACTCTTAAAATGCCTGTGATTGATGGTATCTATAGTAATTTAGTCATAGTCCACCATTTCCCTGATGAAAGTGAGGGCCACTCAAGGTTTTTGCCAAGAGAGGAATGAAATGTTGTAGGAATTATAGAGGATAGATTGGAGAGGGAATATTTTGTAAGTAAGAAGACCAGTTAAGAGCTTATGACAATTGTCTAGGAGTGTGGGTTTGAAAAGTATATAGAGCTTTCAGCATGAGTACAAACTTACCCCACTCTCAGTAGAAAGTCAGAGATATGACTGAAATTAAATGTGTGAAAATCTTTCATCAGTGAATGAAAGGGCATGGGACTCTTCAGAATTTTTTGAAAACAAATTAGTAAAACATGACTAATATGTGATTGGATATTGAAATTGGTCTTGGTTAAGAAGGTGCCTTTATAGAGGGTAATCTTGTTTTAATTAGAGTTGAAAAAATGCAGTAGGCTCAGAATATACATTGAAAATGTTCTACAAAATTTACCATCAATTTGACTTAGGTTAATCAATTAATTTTTTTAGACATACTTTCTTTATCTTTAAAATGAGAGGTTTGGACTAGGTTACTTTTTTAAAGGTTTTTTGCAAGGCAAATGGGGTTACATGGCTTGCCCAAGGCCACACAGCTAGGTAATTATTAAGTGTCTGAGACCAGATTTGAACCCAGGTACTCCTGACTCCAGATATAGAGATAGAAATGGAAACTCAATTGGAGATAACAATATTGCTCTTGAGACTTCACAAGAATTTTTTTGGAAAATTTCTTTCTAAACATCAATATCACTTTCTAAATGGGAGCTGTTTATATTACCGTGATCTGTAATCTTATCACCTGGGTTCCTTTTCTATCAATATAGATTGAAGTCTTCTGTTGTTCTTTAGATAACAATAAACTTGGGAGGTCCATCTCCTGACATTTACTCTTTCTATTTTACTGATCCACATCCTTTTTTGGTCAATTTCATCCTCAATGGCATATTAAGTACCATTCTTTTCCCATGTTTTCATTTGTTTTCAGTTGTAGCCCATTTACTATTCTCTTCCCTGTACATTTGGCTTCAAGTCACCTGAAATTTTATTCTATCAATAAACACAACTTGTCCAGGTTTGAATTGAAGATGAGTGTGCTGTATTATATATGGGAAACTTTTCTGTGCTTTTCTTATTTCTAAGTTGCTCAAGATGGTCAAAACCCACTTAAAATTATTGACATCTTTTGATATGATTTGATATTGATATCTTCATATATTATTTTCCCCAATAATAAAAAAGCAAAGAATAAAAAAGGAAAGATTTTAAACATTCATCAAAACCAAACAAAATGTCAATTAAATATAGCAGTATAGAAAGTATTCCACATCTCTAGTCTTTCATTCCCATAAAGAAGAAAGGGAAGTGCATTTTTTTTCTTGCCATTCTAATTACAATTTTTCTATTTTACTGTTATAGCTCTTTCTATTTAAAAAGTGGTCATTGTAACTACTGTTTTCTTGGATCTTATTACTAAACTTTCATTTCTTATGTTCTCATTTCTTTCTATAGTTTTTGTATACTATCATAGCATACTTGTTTCTCCTGGAGCAGTAATATATGATCACATTCTTTTATAATTATTCCTTTAATCATTCCTCAATTGATGGACATTTATTTTGTTTCTAGTTCTTTAATATTATAGAAAGTGCTATCATTAATATTTTTTATCATTCATTCTTTTGAAACATTAGGGTATGGATATTTTAGTCACTTTTTAAAGAATGATTTTGAATTGAAAAAAAGCCAGTTTTTCTGAAGCACTAATATTCTTCTAATAATTGTTTATAAGTTGTGAAGCATCATAATCTCAGACTTATTTTTTATTATTGTTCCTCCTAGCTCATATCACTTCTCTTAATTAAACTATTACAATGATTCTATAAAATGGAAGCCTCATGTGGTAGATGGGATGCTTGAATTGGAATAAGTATAGGTTGGCCAATAATACTAGCATTTATCTAGCACTTTAAGGTTTTCAAAGTGCTCTATATGTGTTACTTTCATTTTACAAGTGAGAAAAACAGACAGAGAAGTTAAGTGACTTGTCCAGGGTTGCAAAGCTAGCAATTGTTTGTGGTAGGATCCAAAATTTATGTTATTTGGATCCTAATACAAATTTTCTATGGAATTTGCCACAGCAGGATCCTACCCTGGAAACTTATTAGCTATATATGATTGATCTGCTAACATCTCAGTCTCATATTCCTCATCTTTAAAAAATGGTGATGGTTATATTTATATAATAAGTTCACAAGGCTTTTGTGAGCTAAGTATTTTGTAAAACTTAAGGTCCTATAGAAATGTGAGTTATCATGATTAATGCGACTTGATTTGCCTTTTCTTTCTTTTTTGGCCATTAGCACTACTTTTATTTATAAAGAAATTGGTTCACCACGACCTTTAAATTTTAACTCAATGCTTTACAGGTATACATATATACATAAATGCATGCATATACACTAAATTTATATTTATGTATATATATATGCATCTATATATATATCTGATTGTATGTATAGATGCATATACATATGTTTGAAATAGACTATTGTCACATGTTAAACCTCAGACATTTTATAATTCTGAAATGATCTTTGTTTAGCTTTTATTTCATTTCTCTCTATGACTAGCTCAGGAAATCATACTTCTCCCCTTCTCTGTCTTTGGGTGATTTGTGTGGAAATTTTCTAGTATCCTTCCTGTTTTTTTCTTTTTCATTTTATATTTAAGCAACTATATACAGTGAAAAGGAATTGGACTTGGTTGAGTCCTGAATGACTCTCTTCTCCACTACGTTAAGTCAAATAGGGTGGAAAATTTAAAAAGTATGTTCTTATAAGGATAAAATTCCCCATTTGTAGATTAAACCCACAGAAAATGAGTTCTGAACAGAAATGCCCAACTTTCCCTTTGAGAAGGCATTTTCTGCTTAGACCATGAGGTACTGCAATGGCAGGGAAATGGAAGGCAGGACTTCTAGTCAGATTTTACATCTTTGACCTTCACTAACTGTGTGGCTTGGGGCATGTGACTTCATGTCTCTGAACTTGTTTCCTCAATTATGAAATGGGAATACTAAGGCTTAGCTTTCACAATGGTTTGCTGTGAGGGAGCTTAAAGTACTATTATTAAGTCATAAGGATTATAGACATGCAAGTTACTATTATTATTGGAGTTTCCCCACATTAAAAAACATTTTCTACTGTTCCTGAGTTAAAGGCTATAGAAAAATGACCTGTTACTAACACAATTTGTTTTACAAGCTGTAAAGTTGAGTTAGATTAGCTAATGTGCAAGATGAATACAGAATACAAATGAAAAAAATGCAAATAGGATGAAAACAAAAGCAATCAAGGTTGAACAGATGCTTCTTGTGCCTGCTGCTTGTGAAGTCCCTGTGGCAGCCCAATGAGTTCTTTTCCTTCATTTAGCATGATCTAACATCCAGAAACCTTGGCACAATGGCAAAATTGGTTTAATGGGGTACTGAGTAGCCAACACAGAGAGAAATAAGTCCCTTCGGTCTTGATAAACCTATGCTATATGGATTTATTTCTTTTGAGAATGTACATAGATCCATAGACATTTTGAATTAAAAGAATCTAGCATATAGGATAACAGATTTGGAAGAGACCACTGAGCAAGCAAAAAGTTGTTAGAGCTGAGAGGTTCCTTAGAACCCAGAATATCAGAGATGGAAGGGTACTTGTAACATAACCTATTGGAGATGAAAGGAACCTTAGAGCATTGAATGTCAGAGATGCAAAGAAATTTAGAACATTCAAAAATGTGACTGGAAGGGATCATAAAGAATTGACTGCTAAAGATGGAAAGGATTTTGGAATAAAAGTGATGAAAGGTGCATAAGAAAATAGAATACAGATTGTTAAAGCTGAAAAATGACCTTCAGGTAGAGTTGCAGAGGACCTTAGACTATGGAATGATAGAACAGGAAGATACCTCTGAATATAGAAAAAAGAACATTAGAATGAGAGGGGTGCTAGGACAAAATGTCAATCTGGAACAAATCTTATACCCTAGAATCTAATACCTGAGAACAACTTTAGAAAAGAGAACTTCAGAAAGGAGAGTAAATTTATGGATCCTCAAGTATAAAATCTTTTTTTTTTATAAATGAGAAATTTGTGAAAAGAGAAATGGTTTACCTCAAAATACAATATTAATCATAGAACTGGGACTAGAACTTAGGGCTAGGAAATTAGAAAGATCATGTTGCTCCTAAAATAGAGTAAATCTCATTCTCATTTTAAAAATGGAATGAAAAGAGAGTATAGGTGAATTAGTTTGTATTTTCCCTTCACATGGAATAATAATAATGATATAGGTAAAAAACAGCAACAACTACAATAATGACAATAACAATAGTAACAACAACAGAAAGATCATAGAATTTAGATATAGAAAGGTCCTTAGAGATCCCTTAACCCAATTTATGATTTTACACACGAGGAGACTGAATGATAATGAAAATATATCTATTATTTTCTATAGCATCTGTGAAATCTTTTAATTTAATTCTCACAATATCTAGGTGAGGGAGATAAGGCAGATAATTGAATCTCTATTTTACAGATGAGTAACCTGTAGTTCAAATAAGTTAAAAGACTTACTAAAAAAATTCATACATTTAATAAATGGTAGATCCAGGATAAGAAAGTAAATCTTTTCTAAGTCTTTGTCTATTGTCTAACATAGCAAGTCAACGGTAATATACTATTCAATTTATTATTTTATTTTTCAAAGGCAATTGTGGTTAAGTGACTTGTCCAAGTCACAAGCTAGTAAGTGTCTGAGTTCAAATTTGAACTCAGGTCCTCCTGTACTATGTAGCTGACCCTCCTATTCAAATTTATTTATTAAATTTATTTATTTATTTATTAAAAACCCATTATAAACTGAATACTATACTAGGCACTGGAGATACTAAGACAAAAGTCTCATCCCTCAAGACTTTCTACTTAGAGTTTGAACATGTATACAGATAAATAAATGCCAGATAAAGTGAGGGAGGAGAGAACACTAGTGATTCAATTCCTCAAAAACATAATATGTGCTTTTTGTTTGTGAGGCACTGCAGATATACAAGATAGAAATGAGATGGTTCCTGTTCTCAAAAAGCTTACTTTTTCCTTGGGGCCGTACCATCCCCTCCTACACCTCCCCCAAAGTAAATACAAAATGCAAAATGAGTAAAAGCAATGTAGTGGGAACTTCTAACTAGGGAAATCAGAAAGAAGACTTCTTATAGAAGTTGATCCTTAAGCTGAGTCATAAAGGAAGACTGATAATTCCAAAGGACAGAAGATAAGGAACAGTTTGAATCTAAGCATTCTAAATCTAAATCCTTCCAGAATCTAAAGAGTTCTAGATTTGGGAACCAGCCCTTTATGGGGAATAGAATTGAACTCATCTCTGATGAATTTTTATTTCACCCAGGTTTTATTTTATACCTTCTTTAGGAAAAGAAAATTTGTGACTACAAATGATAGCAATCCTTAAGCAGTATGTCTTAATTTGGAAGATTGTTTAAATATTTAATCAGACCCTGAGGGTTCATGTACCTTTTCAGATATTTCCTCCCATATAACAGACTTGAATTGGAATATAACTGAAAGAAGTCAATTTAAATGAAATCTCTTCACAGTGAACTGTTCAGAGGTAGTCATGTAAAGCAGAGAAATCACTAAGCTTAGATTCAAAGATCTGGGTCTAAATCCTCACTTTAAAGCATATTGTCCAATTGGTAATAAACAAGTTGCTTAAACTGATTTGAACTCCAGTTGTTTCTTTTTTCCCCTGTAATGTAAGGAGAACACTACTTACAAAGCACTTTTCTCTTCACAATCCCAAGAGGAAGATATTACAACAATACATACTTATGACTGGAAAAAGGTGAACTGATCACTTATCGAGAATAGCCTGGAGCACCCTCCTACTTTTCTCTGTAAAGGGCATTTCATCTCCCAATTTTTTTCTCTGCACAACCTGGTTTCTAAACCTAGAATGTCTCCTCTTATCTTTTATCCCTTATAATTCCCACTTTCTTTAAAGGTTCAGCTCAAGGGTTACTTCCCATGAGACTTTTTCTTATTTCTCTAGTTTATAATCCCCACTATGTTGCTTTGCACTCATTTTGTATTTATTTTTTGGGAGGGTGGGTAGGTTGTAGACAGCATATTTTGGCCCTGGCCTCAAGGAGACAGTAATTTTCTTTTTGAGTATGGTGAGTTTCATATAAGAAATGGCGACTTATATGAAGCCCTTGAAGGATGAATCATTTTTTTCCCTTTAGATTTATCCTTATATTCAGTTAGTCCTTGACAGTTGACAATTGCCTAGGTAAACTCCACTCAGACTATTGCCAAACTGGGTTTGGTCAATGCACTGGGGAACACATTTCTGCCTTCTTTGGGAAGTCATTTGATAGTCAGATAAGCAGAATCTCACATATACTTCCACAAAAGTTTATTTTATTCTCCAAGACAAGTATGTGACAAGAGAGCCAAGAGTT